>NC_071518.1:21812863-22112863 GCF_027887155.1 Malaclemys terrapin pileata
AACAGTGCAGTTCATTAGCTAATGCAGGACAGAGACCCATTTCCACAATAGTATGATTAGCAGATGAATGAAATGAATATTCAGTGTCTCTCTCTGCTGTACAATACAAAACAAAATGGAAACATCCTGTAGAGGGAAATACTGAAGTCTTTACTCAGTTCCTAGTCCTAACTCAGGCAAAATTCTCTTATTGTAGCCACTAGTAGTCCCTAAGTAGGGCTGAATAGAAACTGAGTAAGGACACCAGGTGTTGACCCATAACAAAGTCTCTTTTCATGGAGCAACTTCATTGTAAGTGGAGTTTCACAAAGCTGAAATTGCTATTTGCACAATGCAGTGCATCGAAACAGTTTGGGAATTTCATTGTACTTCACTGTTCACATATTGCACAGAGTTCATTATAAGCAGGAGGTGCACCTAAAACTGCTATTGACGCCACTGTATAAGTGACTTCAATGGGAATTTGGGGTTCACAAGGAATGAAAGATTAGGCTTGAAGGCCTTTTAATATAAGGAAAGAATTAGCCAATGCATTTTGAATGTCTTGAACCACTATGATCATTTAAAAAGAAGAACAGGAGTACTTGTGGCACCTTAGAGACTAACAAATTTATTAGAGCATAAGCTTTCGTGGACTACAGCCCACTTCTTCAGATGGGTGGGCTGTAGTCCACGAAAGCTTATGCTCTAATAAATTTGTTAGTCTCTAAGGTGCCACAAGTACTCCTGTTCTTCTTTTTGCGGATACAGACTAACACGGCTGCTACTCTGAAACCTATGATCATTTAAAAAATACTCCATTAGAATGATTTCTACACTCCAATTGAAATAATTTTTAAGGTAAAATCATTATTGTACACCTGAGTTTTCAAATGTAGCATGGAGGTTTTGCTACACATCCAGAGATCTATATTTATTTTTCATCTTGCTAATACTAACACAGAGCCACTGTTCAGGTCATTAAAAAGGTTGCAAGATAAGTGCAAATTAAAAGCAACCAGGAACATGGGAAGATTACAGAGAGTAAAGGTGTAAGATTTTTTTCCTAACGTTCTCAGAAATTCTAAGTAATAATTAGAAGAATAGAATCAGAGAAATTTGGGGAGAGGAGATACCGTTCAGAAACAGATTTCTGAGACAATTAAATGGTCATTTTGTCACTGCATTTGCTGTTTCCACTCCACTATACAAAACATTTGCTGAGAAGAGCAGGGTAGAAGCAGAATGGTTTGATTACGGCATTTGATCATATGAAGAAACTAAAGTTCCCTTACAACATCTGTTTGCTTAGTGAAGGATTATAATAATTAAGAGCTATTAGAGCCATATTGAGAACTTTTATGTTCATGCCTACTTATCCTAGAGTTGGCTGTGAATCTTGTATTAGTTTGTCGAATGCCCTATATACTTCCCAGTGATTAAAAAATGCTATCCAAATGTTGATACCAAGCCAGGAGTTGTGGCGTTGTTTTTGTTTGTTTTTGTTTTTAGAATCCATTCATTTAAAGGGTTTAGTGAAACATGCACATAACCTTGTGCTGTTAACAACATTTTTCCAAATAGATTAGTGTTTCCTGAGGATTTGATGGAATAATTTTGCCAACAAAAAGAAATTGATAATTTTGAGGTCCGAAAACTACCACGTAAAGTGTGTCAATAACTAAATATATGGTCCAAATCGAAACTATGGTTAAGGCTACAATACTGTCTGTCCATCTCTCCCTGCGGACACATGACTCTCATTGTATTATACACCTGTATAGAGTGGAGAATTCAACACAGTTCTGTACATTGCACCCAAGGAACCTGCCCTGGAAACCAGCAGGAACTGGAGTTATGTCTTGCTTAGAATTGGTCACATTATTCATAGTCAAGAAATTTAACTTGTAGTTGAAATAGCTGCAAATAGACTAATTTTACTAGTTTATTTGTTAATTGGAATTGTTCCGTTTATGTGAATCTTTGCTTGTGAACTATTCACTTCAGCAATTAATGATTTACCATTTGTAATTGACTGCTTTGCTTGGTATTGTTCCTACTTTCTGGTTGGCTGATTGATACTTGAAATATAAGCGGGAGGAGTACAGATATTGAATACCCATATTCACCTGTGAATAGCTCTGTTCTTTGGCAAATAGGTGTATTTTTACAGAGAACAACCATTCTCTAATAATTTGTGTGAGCTGAGCTAGGTGGGTGGGTGAACTGTTTGCCTTCACATGTATGAGACGTGAACAAAAAAGGACATGAATGTGGTCAAAGCAAACAGCAGTTCAGAACCTGAATGAATGGTCACAAGCACTATTTTTCTGGTTGCCTTGATCTAACTGTGATGCTGCTCATAAAGGACAGTATGAGTAGTGTCTCAAAGGGGGCAAGGAGGAGGCAGGGTCCTAGCTCTGTCCCACAAAGGTGTATGGCAATGGTCATATTTGTTCTTTGGTCCTTGGAGCTGCATGAAGCAGAATGCCTCCTGGGGCTCCCTCTAAGGCAGTTTGGCTTTACACTGCTCCTAGTGTAAATGACACAGTAGGGCACACAGAGTATGGACCAAATTCTGTGCTCTAACTCCTGTTCACCTATTTCACGAAACAGAGAAGAATTTGGTCCACTGTCTCTATGAACTTGCTTGGGACAAAGAAATCCAGGTGTCGTTTGCATCCATCACAAGTTAGTTGTGTTATATGGGTGTAGATGAGAGTTGGTGGCTCCTGAACTGTCTCTATTGCCAAACTATTATTCTTGCTGTGACAATTCTTAGTTTAAAATAGGTATTTAATTAATTTCTGAACAGCACAATATGATGTATAGAAGCATGTTTCTTTGATTCTGCTAGTACTCAGCACGTTGTCCAGGCTGGTGGCTTAGATGTAATGATGAGTTTCTTTTTTAGGGCCTACATTGCTCTCTGGTCAGCAATTTCATGTAGAAAAGGGCAGTGGGGGCTGATGTCGTTATGCAAGCAGGTCCAACTCTTTAGCAACTTCTCATCCAATCTGGCACCTAGAAGAGAAGGCTGTAGTGTGACGTGCTGATACGCTGTTCAACATGTTGGACAGGTGTGGTGTGAGATCTCATATGTGGGTGATTTTAACAGGTTTCAGGAACACAGGTGCCCTGCTCAAAAGATGTGCTGCAGGGAGTGAAGGCCTCATGCAGAAACCAGGGCAAAACACCAGCTTGGAGTTGACAGAGGTGTGATCTGTCAGCTGATTCTAGTCTCTTAGAACAGATCCTTCCCTATTGCTTACCTCAAGTTCCGCTCTATGCTGAGAGCAGAAAACTATTTGTGGGAGAGTTTAGGCAGTGCCTCTTCTTGACTCACTAAGCAATTCCTACATTCCCTGCTGCTGAATGCAGATTGCTGGCCATGTGCAGATCTTGCTGCTATCAAATAATAGTTTGCTCCAGAGATTTGTGATCACAAATTCTGGCTTTGCGCAATGGACACAATTGTGGGCATTTCACTGGGGAATTCAATCTTAATTATTTTTAAAGATTAAAAGTGTCAATTATTTCTAGTTTTGTGCACATGCAGAGGAAGTTTAGGAACAGAAACTAGAACTCCAGACTCTTGGTCCTGTTCTACTTATGTGTTTTGCCTGTATCCCTTCATTATAGAAACTAACTTAACAGGTAATTTAAGAATTCTAGGTTCCTTTCCTAGACTTTCTATGTGACCTTAAGCAAGTAGCTTAACTCTCTGTGTCTTCATTTATCCTTTCTACAAAATGGGGATAACAGCTCTTACCTATACTACAAGGGTGCTCAGAGGAATAGTACATTAATGCATGTTAAAGCTGTTGAGCTCCTTGAATGGAGGGCCTGAATAGAAAGGCCAAGAAGTTATAAAAATTCATCTGCTATAATAACTTCAGTTTTTCAGGTGTTTGTTAACTGTGTTTATTACTACTTGCCCTGGAGAAATCACATTGTGACTAAGGAAATAATATAAATGAGAGATATGAAGAATCATCTTTGACTTACCATACTTTTAAGCAGTAGTTGGTTTCAGACAGGAGAATGCCTTCCTTATCCGAATAAGTAACCTGAGTAAGTGCCTTCTGACTTCTTAGTCTCGTTTGTTGGATATGCATGTTCCAAACTTCATAACACATGGGGATGAGATATGTGAGATTTTTCAGACAGAAGTTTACTGAACCTGAGTAATTTGAATGGGAGATTTGGGTTCTGCTGCTCTTTCATTTTAACTACACCTAAAAGCAAGGAAGCATGGGATCCAAGTGACATGAGAATAAGGTGCTTAGTGTAGATTTCCTTCACTCTGTGTTTAGGCTGGTCCACGTTTCAGTGTAGCAGAAAGTGTTCTTATTATCATCTGTTCCCTATGTATTCATGTCTATGTAATTCTCTCCTCTAATGCTAACAGTTGATTTGAGCTCTCTGAAGTTGCTCCAAATGTAATACCAGTACAGGATGCTGGATTAGAGCAGCTGGCTTGCTTCCTGTGGCCTATTTCTGAGCTTTCTGTATCAGACAGCTGCAGTACTTTCAGCAAAGAACCAAATGCTAGTACACTTCAAAGTTTCTGGCGCCTAATGATAGCCACCCATTACACTGGCATGCTGTCACATCCATCCCCACTCCGATCCCCAATAATTTAATACCACATTATTATTGGCATGAAGAAGCTGCAGATTTATTAACACACAAAATATCCAACTAAACAAGCATTAATCATGCACATTACATCAAATTAACATGTAGAAAATTAATATTCTTGACCTTGCCAGTGGGCAGAATAATAAATCTTGGAGTAGAATATTACTAGTGGAAGGTTCCAACTACTCCAGCCAATGTGTGAGAGAAGCATGGATCTCTCCACATGGAAATAACATTTCATTCCAACTACAGACAGTCCCGCCCCTATGAAACAGAGCCTCTGACTTCTCTAAGCAGGAATAATAGCTAGATTGCCACGCCTCTTGTAAAGAAAGCATTGCCATTCACCATTTATGTTGCCACTCTTGGGGGAGGGAGAAAAAAAGGCAGTCCACCCCTAATTTCTGTTACATAGTAAGGCACTTCTGAAAGGTGCAGATTGACAACAACTTGGGGGTCTTCTTTTTAATTCAAAGAATTGGTACAGTCTGGACAATGATGGTACAAGCCTTTCCACAGCATTCACCACCTCTAGGCTTCAGGGAGAATTTCAGTGTCCATAGCCCATTCAGTGCTCCACCTCTATGCAGAGAATGCCAGTTCTGTTTTTGTTTTTTTTTGTGATGTTTGTATACATCTTCAAGGAACTGGACTGAGATACCAATTCATTTTTCCTATGTTTCAAAATTTCCATCAGACAGTAATCATTTTCATTCATTACCAGCCTAGGCTGGTTTTCATCCATCCTATTCTAAAGGCGAAAAGTTCCATTCCAAAACCCGTGAGCTGTTCCCTCCTATATCCCTCACTTTCTTAGTTATTTCATACAAAAATATACAGGCAGACCAACAACAGGATATCCCTTGTCTGTTACTGATAGCAGTGAACACTCATTGTGTATGTCTGGTCTGTAATTTATGTGCTGTCTATTGAAAGAAAATAAAATTTTTCTATTGTTGTGCTCAACATTTTGCGCTGCAGTCAGATCCCTGTCCAAAGAACCAGCCATATCAATTCAGACTGTGATCTCCTGAGATCTCAGACAATAAGCAACATCAGGCCTGGTCATGATCATTTCTGCTCCCAATCCTTTCTTTTGTCCTCCTTTTTTAATGGAAGAATTTAAACTGCTTCATATTTTTTAAGGGCTTTGAAGCTTCTGCAAGGTACACTGAAAATCAACTGACTGCTTGGGCCCTTCAAACAGATGCATTTTTATATCTTCTATAGATAAATATACATATAGAGCAGATTCTGCTTCCCCTTTCTTCCTCTGCAGAACATGGTTCTGCTGCTGGTTGAGCAAGGGATGGAATGCCCTTTTATGGGCCCTGTGTACCATGTTGGTCAGTGACTTCTATGCTGCCGCCCAAGGGTTTTTAAGGTGGAGTGGAGGATATGCTAGGGTGTGGCTGGTGAATCTGTCACAAAGCGGATTCACTGGCTGAAAATGTGACACCGATGTATGGAAGCAACCTGAATTTCTTAGGCTGCAGTGATGGCCGTGGAGCAGCTCCATAACCAGCGAGGGGGATTTTGTTTATACTGGGCTTGGCACCAGGAATTACCCATAATAAGTACAAAGAGAATATAATATAAGACAGTATTATATGGCTTCTTTGGAGTGGAGAGGGAGAATTGTGTAACTCATAAGTATTTGAGCAAAGTGAAACCCTCTTGAGTTGTGCTGTGGTCTTTCCAAACTAATTAAATTAGAGCTGTCCCTGTCAAGAGTTAGTTTGGGCAGGAGGGAGGCTGTGTTCACAGTGTGGGAAGAACCCCGACATAAACAGGTGCAAATCCATTGGCTTCAGTGGAGTTGTTCTTGCTTACATCAGGGTTGAATTTGGCCCAGGGTATCAGCAGAGCCATTACCAGTATAAACATTTTGATTTGGCCGTACAGGAGCCTCCCATATCTGTAGAAATATGATGGACTGATATTAGTTCCCATTGCTTGCATGGTGTCAATGGTGTGTGTATGGAGTATGTCTGTGAGTATATCCATGTATGTATAGTATGTGCACGTATAGATTGTTTTGGGCAGTGATGTATCATGTTATTTCTGCTAGCAAAGAAATGGTGCATAACTCAGTTATGAAGATAATTCCCTCTTGTATGAAAATGAATTCCATTATATTACAGCTTACTGTTAGGTATTTTTATTAAATGTGTTAATTTCATTTTTACCTAGCAGTTTAGTTAATAATTATAACAAATGTTGATGAGGGAGCTGTCTGTTCTCGACTTCTCTCTATCTGTACCAAGGATAGGTTTCTTAACTTTTCTGATATCTTAATTTTCCCTACAAACCCAGGGCCATTCTAGGAAAGCATTTTCCTGGTTTTATCAAATGGACTGTCACAATCCTAGACACATTTGGGTTGCAAGTGACTTCCCCAGGGTCACCTAACCTTGCAGGATGTAAAGTGAAAAGTTTTGTGTGGAGTTTGTTTGTTTATGAGAAGGAGGAAAAAGCCAGAACAGAACTACATAATTGCTTTCATTTCAATTCTTACTAACTTATTTTGCCTTTAGAAGCACCTTTAAAGTCACCCCTCCCCCAGACTGTGCTGTTGAGGTGTTTAAAGAACAGTCACACACCTACCTCACTGTTTCAAACATTTACTTTACATATGAAAAATATTCAAATAGGAAAAAAGGACAAAGAAAATAAACCCACACAAACAAACATGGGAATGGGCGACAGGGGATGGATCGCTTGATGATTACCTGTTCTGTTCATTTCCTCTGGGGCACCTGCCATTGGCCACTGTCGGAAGACAGGGTACTGGGCTAGATGGACCTTTGGTCTGACCCCGTATGGCCGTTCTTAATGTTCTAACGTTGTTGCGACTTGCATTTAGTGTCCAGTGCGGATAGATGGAATAAATAGGTGACCAGCTGCGGGATGGCACCAGCTTCAGTTGGTTTGGATGAGGGTGGTTTACATCTTGCTCCTTCTCATAGGTACGTTCATCCTCTGCACAAGGGAAGGGCATAAAGGTTGTTAGCACAGGCTAGATCTCCAGTGGAGAGAGTTGTGGGTAGAGCTAAGTGTCATCTTCCCTGTCGCTTGTTTAGTTGGATAACCTCACTGCACTGGACCCAAATAACTGCCTAGAGCTGAAGAGGGTGCAGTCCCCTTTTCCCCCCATGTTGTTTTGGGATTAGTTTATTAAAGTTGCACCCTCATACCCTGAACTGATTCCTGCTCTCCATGCCTTATTTCCTGAATCAAAAACTCTGATGTCACAAACTCGGCTTCATGACTCCAGCTTGGGAAGGAGAAGAGCAGTTATAGAGGAGGTAGCTCCTAGTTAACACACAGATATGCTTGATAATGGGTAAAAAGGGCAAAACAAGCATGAAAGGGAAATGGATTTAAATTTAAATGCGCTACATGCTGGAGAATTTCAGCTAACATAAAAGTCACTCTTCTAAAAGCGGTGAATGTGACAACACAAGCGGCTCAGACCAAGTACAATTTCGAAGCTTTCAATAGCCAGAGAAACTGAAATGTAAGGAAAAGCTATCCCCAATCAGGGAGTAGATTGTGCAAGCTTTGCTCACGCTGGTGAGCACCTATTCACACAAGTAGTTTTATTAACATCCAGGAACTACTCCTATGACTACTCACTGTTATGAGGGTGGGTGGTACTCTCTAGCCCTACACGAATAAAGGGAGAAAAAGCCAGGCATGCTTATAGACCGCCTCTGTGTGCTGCCTCAGGATGCAGGTGTGAAAAGGAGATCTTCCTAGGGCAGGCAGTGTGACAGTAACTTCCCTTTTCCTTTTTGCCATAAAGAGGGTGTGATTTCTGTTCGGGAAGGGAGGCACAGGGACAGGAGTTTTTATTTAAAAAAAAAACCACATGAACAAAAACACACCTATTTTTACAAAGAAGATTCCACAGAAAAGCATTGTGCTATTTCGGGCTACATTTGCTTTTACATCATACGGTCTGTGACATAATTTCTTTCTTCCTTTTCTTTTAAAATTCATGTCTCTTGGAGCTTTGGAATTGTTCTTCAGTTACTGATCATTGGTAGCCAATTATTCATATATTGTCATTGTTTTAAAATTCTCACTTTCAGAGAGTGGTTTGCACCATTTGGGTTTGCTGGGCTACATGATTCCACTGGAATTGAGAAATACCCTGGTGCAAATAACTAAAATAAAACAACTTGTATTGTTCCATAAGAGGATGAAAGTGCTGAATGAATGACATTGTGCGATTGTAAACACTTTGGAGCTTGCACTGTTTCTTTGTTAATGTTTATACAGTGCCCAGCAGAATGGCCAACCTGTCGGCACTACTGTAATATAAATATTTCCTAGGAATGATTAGAGAAGCTTACAATCAACCTAAATATTTCCAAATAACATAAAATTACAGCAAAATAGACAGCAGTTACATTGTCTTTAGATTCAACCTACATATTTTTAAATTTAAAAATACAATCTTGACATCTCTTCAGATACATTGAACATTTGATCTGTAACAGCTATGCACGGTTGTGTGTTCATATGTTTGTGCTTTCAGCAGTTTAACTCAGAATACAAGGGCCAGATTTTGCTAAAATCATCCATGTGAGAAGGCACTAGTAAAAAAATATATATATATTTCCCAACTGATTGCACCATACTCCTTTTGAAACTGGAAGTCCAACTTCAATGTTACTTTAACAGTTATTTTGTCATTAGTGTTTCACTTAAACACAACCACCCTGAAAAGAAGCATGAAAGATTTCTAATGATAGATACATGATACAGTATATATCCATTATACTTTTCTCCTTCTTCCACTGCCCTGGATGAAATAGCTTCATTTGATCAATATACAGTGTACACTCTTGCCTGAATAAACAGGCTGCATAGATTGTTGTATATGCTGAACTGTGCCATGCTTGGCCAGATGCCCTCACATTCCAGGTGTGTTGTGAAGCCAAATGCTTTCAGCCATCTGAAAACTATGGATACGTACTGCAATTGCATTTTTTCTAAGCATATTATTATTTTGGTAATAGATATCTAGCAAGTTCTCCATATATAGTTATATGGTTAGTTTAGTTCTTTAAAAAAACACTATTATCTAATATGCATATATTTATATGTATTTTATCTTTTCACTTATCTTTAGACTAAAGCGTTCAGTAGAAATAGATTAGTTTGATCAATTACTGATCGCGCTCTTAATGTTTTGATAGAATTTTCCTTCCTAAAAGGCATTACTTTTATGTGTAAAATACACTTGGAGTGCCAGTGTGAAAAACTAACATAAAGCTAGTCAGTTCCTAACTATCCTATTCAGGAAGAGTGTATTAGATTTACATCACCAGTTGCATTACTTAAAAAAAAAAAGACAGAATCCCTGTTGGGTGCCCATGTAGCTTATGCTGAGTAAATATTGACAAAGTAGTCTAAAGAGCAAACACTTTGACATTTGTAAGGTCCACTGGAAGGTCTTGTATATATTTATACAGCAAGAATGAGTACAGCATACCAATTTTCTTGAACTTGCTCCTGACATAATTCTGCATGGGCTTTCTTGTTGGGGAGAGAAGTGTGTTTAAATGTGAATGGGTCATTTGTTGCATCCATAATGAATATCTTGAATCACTGTTAGTCAGGTATTTCTGAATTTAGAGTCACCAGCTTTACCACAAAAAAGAAAAGAAAAAAAAAAATCTTGTTTTTTAATGTATTGTAATCAATGTACATTGTTTTTACTTTGTAGGAATTTTATTGATGTTTTTGTCCTCTATATTTATTGAAAATTGAGTCTCAAAAATGTAATGAGTAAAAAATGCTTGCTTAATTTAAATTGTGAATCTGTCTGTTAAGAAATGCATTAGGGGTAGGAGAAGCATAAGACATATTAATTGACAGACAGGAGCTGCTGTCTCTGAGGTTGATACAAGTAATTTATTACTTTAGAAATGAATGCCACCTCCAGAATGTGCTTCATTAATTTCAAATTTAGTTTTAATTTCAAGCTGTTGCCCCTTGAGAAGAATAAGGTGGCAAATTATGTTTGAAGAGCAGATTTTTTTTCTTGCTCTGAAGAAACATTAAATTTTAACTGTTTAATTTTACAAATAAATGCAGTTCTTTAGCTGAAATATTTAAACAGCTGATGGAAAGTATAATCAACAGTCACTAACTCTTGTTGTTTTTGTTTTGTCCATGATAGCCTATGTTTCAGATGAACTGAAGGCCGCAGCACTGGTGGAGGAAGACATGGAACCTGATGAAAATGCAATTGATGGGGAACCTTCAGCAAAATACGTGTGTCCGGAAAAAGACTACAGTAAGAACTGCCAGAGCTACCAAAACTCTCCAGCTGCTGAATTTTCCAGCCATGAAATGGACAGTGAGTCACACATCAGTGAGACAAGTGACCGAATGGCAGATTTTGAAAGCAGCTCTATCAAAAATGAGGAAGAGAGCAAGGAGGTTGCAATACCACTTGAAGATTCTGCTGTATCTGATAGCTTAGAACAAATGAAAGCCGTATATAATAACTTCCTTTCCAATTCCTACTGGTCCAATCTCAATTTGAATCTCCACCAGCCGACTTCAGAAAAAAACAATGGTAGCAGCAGCAGTAGCAGCAGCAGCAGTAGCAGTTGTGGGAGTGGTAGCTTTGACTGGCATCAGACTGCTATGGCAAAGACACTGCAGCAAGTTTCTCAGAGCAGAATTCTTCCTGAACCAAGTCTTTTTAGCACAGTTCAGTTGTACAGACAAAGCAGTAAGCTTTATGGCTCTATATTTACTGGAGCCAGTAAATTCCGTTGTAAAGACTGCAGTGCTGCCTATGACACTTTAGTAGAATTAACAGTGCACATGAATGAAACAGGACATTATCGAGATGACAACCATGAAACTGATAACAATAACCCTAAAAGATGGTCCAAACCTCGTAAACGTTCTTTGCTTGAAATGGAAGGGAAAGAAGATGCCCAGAAAGTATTAAAGTGTATGTACTGTGGCCATTCATTTGAATCTCTTCAGGACTTGAGTGTTCATATGATCAAAACAAAACACTACCAAAAAGTGCCTCTGAAGGAACCTGTTACACCTGTAGCAGCAAAAATTATCCCAGCTACTAGAAAAAAAGCATCACTGGAGCTTGAACTTCCAAGCTCTCCAGATTCCACAGGTGGGACACCAAAAGCAACAATCTCAGACACCAACGACGCGCTACAAAAGAATGCAAATCCTTACATTACGCCAAATAATCGTTACGGTCACCAGAATGGTGCCAGCTACGCTTGGCATTTTGAGGCAAGGAAATCTCAAATTCTCAAATGCATGGAGTGTGGAAGTTCCCATGATACTTTGCAGGAACTCACTGCCCACATGATGGTGACAGGACATTTTATAAAAGTCACCAACTCTGCCATGAAGAAAGGGAAGCCAATTATAGAAGCCCCAGTGACGCCAACAATAACAGCTCTACTAGACGAAAAAGTACAGTCTGTGCCACTTGCAGCCACCACTTTTACATCTCCCTCCAACACGCCTTCTAGTGTCTCCCCAAAATTGAATGTTGAAGTAAAAAAAGAAGTAGATAAAGAGAGAGGGATTGCTGATGATAAAATGAAAGAGAAAGAGAAGTCAAATGAAGATGAGGAAAAGTATGATATCTCCTCAAAATATCATTATTTGACTGAAAATGACCTGGAAGAAAGTCCTAAAGGGGGGCTAGATATTTTAAAGTCTTTAGAAAACACAGTAACATCAGCTATAAACAAAGCCCAGAATGGTACACCAAGCTGGGGTGGCTACCCCAGTATTCATGCTGCCTACCAGCTACCTAACATGATGAAGCTGTCGTTGGGTTCATCGGGAAAAAGTACACCCTTAAAATCTATGTTTGGAAACAATGAAATAGTGTCACCAACTAAAAACCAGCCCCTACTGTCGCCACCAAGCAGTCAAACCTCCCCTGTGCCAAAAACGAACTTTCATGCCATGGAAGAACTGGTAAAGAAAGTCACTGAGAAAGTGATTAAAGTTGAGGAAAAAATGAAAGAACCTGAAGGAAAGCTGTCTCCAGTGAAACGTGCCACACCTTCGCCATGCAGCAGCGAAATCAGTGAACCCCTCAAAATGGATGCTTCCAACGATGGTGGTTTTAAAAGCCAACAGAACAGCCCAGTTCCTCAGAGGGATAGTTGTAAGGATAGTCCAACTATAGAACCAGTGGAAAATGGTAAAGAGCCTGTAAAGTCAATTGCAAGTACATTAAGCAGCAGCACAGCTATTATTACAGATCATCCTCCTGAACAACCATTTGTAAATCCATTAAGTGCACTGCAGTCTGTCATGAATATTCATCTTGGGAAAGCAGCAAAGCCATCTTTGCCTGCTTTGGATCCAATGAGCATGCTTTTTAAAATGAGCAACAGTTTGGCAGAAAAGGCTGCGGTGGCCACCCCACCTTTGCAGTGCAAAAAGCCAGACCACTTAGACCGTTATTTTTATCATGTCAACAATGACCAACCCATAGATTTGACGAAAGGCAAGAGTGACAAAAGCTGCTCTTTGGGTTCAGCGCTTTTGTCATCCACATCAACATCTTCTGCATCTTCTTCATCTACAGTGACAACAGCAAAGACATCTGCAGTCGTGTCATTCATGTCAAACTCGCCGCTACGCGAGAATGCCTTGTCAGATATATCTGATATGCTGAAGAACCTGACAGAAAGTCACACATCAAAATCTTCCACACCTTCCAGCATATCTGAGAAATCTGACATTGATGGTACCACAATAGAGGAACCAGAAGAGACTACACCGGCTCAGAAAAGGAAGGGACGTCAGTCTAACTGGAACCCTCAGCACTTGCTCATTCTGCAGGCCCAGTTTGCAGCCAGTTTACGACAGACATCAGAGGGAAAATACATTATGTCAGACTTGAGCCCTCAAGAAAGAATGCACATTTCAAGGTTTACGGGACTCTCAATGACCACAATTAGCCACTGGCTAGCCAATGTGAAATACCAGCTCCGAAGGACGGGAGGAACTAAGTTCCTTAAAAATTTGGACACTGGGCATCCAGTGTTCTTTTGTAATGACTGTGCTTCACAGATCAGAACTCCTTCAACTTATATCAGTCACCTCGAATCACATCTAGGTTTCAGGTTAAGAGACCTGTCCAAACTGTCCAATGAACAGATTAACAATCAGATAGCACAAACAAAGTCACCATCTGAAAAACTGGTGACATCATCTCCAGAGGAAGAAATTGGAACTTCCTATCAGTGTAAACTTTGTAACAGGACTTTTGCAAGCAAGCATGCTGTTAAACTTCATCTTAGTAAAACACATGGGAAGTCACCAGAGGATCATCTTCTGTATGTTTCGGAGTTAGAGAAGCAGTAGCATTTGCTTTTGATTAAAATAACTGTAATTTGCTTTGAGGAAAACTGTCAAAGACGCCTTAAAGCTACTGTTTAGTTCTTGGCACATGTTCTTATTTTAACTCCAGAGAGTCACTCTGGGCTGAACTGTTTTGTATAATTGTACAGTGTTTAATAGAGGTGCATAATCAGCTGTTGTTACTGGTAAAATATGAAGGTTAAAATGCAGTGGTAAGTGTTTGGAACTTTGTGTAAATTGGATTTAGTTGCTGTGCATCCCTCTGATGCATCAAGCTGCATGCATTAACAGACAGTTTAATTAAGCATTTATAACTAATCCTGGTGCACTTTTTTCACGTGACCTAAGTGTGCTGGTATTTCTCACCCTATAATCTTTAGCCCTCTGAGTACTTTGAAACACTTTTTCTTTAATTTGGTAAAATGTATGGATATGTTTTTTAAAACCCTTACCAGCTTAGTTCTAATTACTAATATGAACCTCCATTTATGCAGAGGTGTATCACACCTTGAAATTTAAAATATTATTTTCACATTGAAACATAGATGTATATATTGTATAGATTTCAAAATCTCTTATGGAAATGTAATTGTGGTTAATGCCATGTTTTTCTTCAGCATTTTTAGCAATGACGGTTTTTGTACCTGATATGCCTCAGGTATAAGCTATACCTATATATAGTGTATATTTCTTTTTTTAGGTCTAAGGGTTTTTCTTTTAACATCCAAACATTGTAAATTATATGAAAGGTACCACAAATAGCATTTATAAAGTATTCAAAAACATTATTCTTAAAGCAAAGTATGATTGTTTTGTTTTGCTATACAGTACATCTATATTGATAGAGGTTCATGTTTAAATTATACATATTTATTAGTATCGTTATCATTTGTTTTTAAACCCTCTGAATAACAGAAGCCACGGACTGCATCCTTGGCATGCATTATAACTATTTTGCACAACATGACTTTTAAAGGTATTTATTAGTAAAAGAAAATTTAAATAAAATAAAAAATGAGAGAATTCAAAATAAACTCAGTGCTCAAAGGGTTAAATCTATTTGAAAAACTTGTACTGTATTTCCTAAACATTGATAAAGCCTTTAAAATGTTTGTACTGTAATATTTTGCTTAAAAGTTATGAGGCATTCTGTGATATAACCTTTTACTTATTTATAAGCGCTATTGGTTGTTATTTCATATTGTAGAATGCCTTTTTATTTCAATTGGTAACTTTCTGTTTTGTTCTGCCTAATTATTCTCCCAAGATTCCATACTGCAGCTTTATCTTTAGGCATATGAAAGGTAACCCGTGGTTACCAGCACACTAAGTGATTCTGTTCGTCTCCATTTTTGGCAGTTAATTTGCAGAAGTAACTGACAGCTGACACCATATGAGAATCTATGTATAAAATATTGGCATGTAAACAGCACAGACACTGTAATGCACTCTGTGCCCTGTTTTGTTGTTGACAATGAAGCACCATTATATGACTCTTCATATAACCTTTTTTTCTACAGCAGCATTAAAATTGTCTTTTTGCTATAATTTTGTGTTGCATTCACAATTATGTCTGAAATGTGCTACGACTAACGAGCACATTAAAATTAAATTGTATGCTATCTGTTTATGACTGAAGCTTGAGTAGGTTTCTTCATCTGCCAGGTGCTGGCAGTCAAAAGCTGCACATAAATCACTGGAGTTTTAGTGAACTTTAGCATTTAAAGAGCAGGGTAGCACTTATTCAAAGGCTGCATTAACAAAAAATTTCCCCAAGAAAAGATAAATGAATGTTATAACTCCACTTTAGAGATCGGGTAAGATTGACTGTAAAGAAGAGAGTTTATAAGCAACATGTGTGGCAAGGCAAATAGGTATTTTGCTGTGTTGTATATTCAGACTCAGATAGTGATGCTTAAATTAATTCCTCTTGAATATACTGAATAGAGTCTGCAAGTAGTATTGGTAGGTGCTTCATGTCCAAATTTTTATTTATTAAAAAAACAAACCCCAAAAAAACAAATAATCTCTTTTTAAAATTGAGCAGTTACCTGCCTACTATTCTTTCTTTCTTGTTATCCTCTGTAATGTAAAGGCTGGTACCTATTTCTTTTAAAACATTAGAAATCGGTCTGTTCATTTTATAAATAACACAACTTGAAGTAATATGTATTATTAGTAAACAGGCCCCATGAATAGCAATAATCAAGTCCAGTACTTGGATTATGGTCTAGAACTCTGGGGTGAGGAGGTGTTTAGATTTTTGTATTGTTTTTTTCTTTTTGTCATTTGGCTCAATATTTAAATCTGATTTTAAGGTCATTAGTGTATTAAAGCTGATGGTCTCAACTCGGATCCTAATGGACAGTCATCTATACGACAGAACTGCTGCACATAATTTTTGCTGGTTAGCTGTATCATCTCAACTGTATGATCCTACCTTCTTAGAAAAGGTAACCCCTTCAGGCCAGGGCTGAGGTCTTTTTCTCTTTAGTGAAACATTCCTTAAGGCTGTCTGTATTTTTAAGACTAGATTATCTCAGACCACATTGTAGCCAGAATCCTTCCTTCTGGGAACACAGATTTTCTCCTTGAAAATTAGAACATCTTAAATATAGCATTGGATTTCAGAACAGAATTTCACTAGTTGTGAGGCTGGCAGATTATTACATACATTTGCAATCCTTATATTTTCAAAAGGCACCATTTGATTGTAAGGTGGCAATGGTAAATAGCATTATACAAAATTTTGCTATTTTTACAGCTTGGGGGAAGGGAAAAAACAGGAGAGACAAACTCCTCAGTCCTTTTCAGTGTTTTGTTTATTTTCAAAATGCAGACGGGAGGAGGTAATGATTGTGAACATCAAATACTACATATGCAGCCCCTCCTCATTTGTGGTGATAATCAGTACCTGGGGCAAAATATCACCATATCAATATGCAGTGAGAAGGAGAACTAGTAGAAATACAGGGAGCAGCCATATCTATTAGCGTGCACCATAAATGACTTTTTCATACATTTTCAAAATATGTCTGAAACATTGCAAATAGCTAATCAGGATCTGGATGCCCCAAATTTATGAAAATAAAGTTTAGCTTGCATCTTAGAAGCTCCAAGACTGGCATACCAATGTGATTTCACATTATAAAGAATTCAGAGAATCAATGATCTAGTGTAATATCCTTTTTCCCCATACACTGATCTGTATTTTGGCATGGTAACTCTCAGTCCTAACCAAATCACCAGCCTCTCTCTGCTGGCATACATTTCCCCCACCCCATTAGACATGAAGATAAAAATGCAGGATTTTAAACTACATATGAGTCCCTAATTTTTGCTTTGCTCCTGATATTTTATCTAATTTTAGAAATATGCAGATCAAATGTGAGAGAGAACAAAATGCCTAAAGAAAGGGTTTTTAAATGAAATTGTGATGGGGTGGAAGAGCTTTAAATCACAGGTGTATAAAGGTGACCCTGGTCTAACCCCACCCAAGTAGTGGCTTGTTGCAGCATACTGTATATCTTCCAGCCATCACATTTACGCAGTATCTTAAAATAACATTTGTGATAAATGTGCAATTTAACTAATTTATGGTGCTATGATGTGCTCAGGGCTACATGCAAGATGAAAATCTTAAATGGAGCTTGAACAGCTCACTTCACAACAAGAAATCAATATGCCAGATCTTAGAGAGCTGTTCTCTGGAGTCAACATTTAGCAAAAATATCAGTGAATGTAGCTTTAAGTTTTAGGCAGCAAGAAATCTATAATTAACTGAAATATTACTTTTAGGTTAGTGTAAGGAATTTTTACTGGAACCTAAATCTCTCCAGCATTTTCATTATATTTTCTTTTGGCATCAAAAATTGAAGATATGTTGTTCTAATTATACACTTGCTTTCACTGTGCACGCTACAATGTAATTTTCTAACCAAAGCAAGACAGATTAGCTTTATTTAAAAACTTAATATTCACACTATTGGGATTATCTATTGCATTTTAATATGGCTGTTAATAAATGCTTAAATGATGTTTTTAAAAGTTAGAAACAGGTATATCTATACATTTCATGGCAACAAGAGGTTTTGCTGTTTGTATCATGAGGTCATTTAAAAAATTATACACACACGTAAAACTGAAGCAGCTCCTTTAATTCTGCAAGGCTTCATTTGAAAGCTACGTTCAACTGCAACAGAAAATTAATGAAGTATTCTATGTAGTATGAGGGGAAATGAGATGATGTTAACAGCTAAATTTATTAAATTTTGCATTTTAGAACTTGTCTCCAGAGAGCTTTGTAAGTTTCTTAGTAAATATCAAAATATTACAATTATTTTGTCCTGCTTCATCCCATTAGCTTTTTATAGTAAGACTGTGATAGTGCTTTACGAAGTAGTCTGATACCTGTACTGTTCATCAGAGCTGATATTGCATATGTTATAATGCAGGCAATGATCATAAAACTAAAAAAAAAGGTTCCAAAGTTATTTAATGTTTAAAAAGTCATTGTATTTGTCTTTTAGCAAGCAGTGAAATCATCAATTGTATTTGACTGGACAGTTATTCCTTTGGTATTAGAAACACTAACCTGTATCTCCCTAGGGTATTATTAGTAAATACATATAATCTTTGGCTAAAGGAAACCAGTAAATTCTCCTCTCTTGGGACTTCATGCCAAGTTGTGCCTTCCAGCCTTTAGTTGACTGGCTGTAGGTAAATGAGTGAACAAGACATAATTATCCTCTGAATATAAAAAAAGGTTCTGAAGTTCAGGGTGTGGTAACATGGTAACAGTCTGTGAATTCCACTGAGTTTTCATAACTGTCGTAAAGTAATAAAAACCTTGTATATGTACAACCCTGATATTACAGCCCTTATTGGGGAAAACTCCCAATCAAGTCAATGCCTGATTTTTCCCCAAGTAAGGACTGAAGAGTTAGAGCCCTTTATGAGAGGGAGCAGAATTCTGTATTACATGTGCAAAGTGTGTGTGTATGTGTAAAATGAATCAGTAAACATAAGGAATCTATGTGCATGAATCAGGAATGTACAATGAGGCTAACACATGTTTTCAGGTCTTGGAACTGAGCAGTAATTTTAAACGAACTTTTTAGTACAACAAAGATCACTAATATTTATTAATCCCTTATTGAATGATTTTATAGATGATACCATACACCCACAAATTAGACATAGTTGCACAGATACCATGGTGATTAGTGGTATAAAATCTTATTTTATACACCTACAGTGTATCTTTCAGTATATTGAATATACGTACAACAGAATGAGTGTAGAGACTCAAACATTAGAGAAGGTTGTTTTTTTTAAGCAATAGATTACAACATTTACCTGGGACATATTTAATGTTTTCAACAGCTGTTGCTTAGTTCACTCTGTTTCCTTTGCCATATTTATAACTGGAAATGTGCTTCTGCTTAAATAATCTTTTAAGAGAGTTAAATTTAGATGTGCACTTTGAGATAGATGATGATTTGCCTACACCATTAGCTACCTACATACATGCACCCTTGTGTGTAACCAAAATATGTAACTGAGGATGCACAGAATATTTTAGCTCTATGAAAATGTGCCTATCCTTCATTCTAGGTGTCCTTATAAACAAATGGATACAAAAAAGTTTTTAAAAAAATTACAACCTGAGCGAAGCATAACAAAATATGAAGCCTTTTGGGTAACTATATAACAAACCATTCCTTTAGCAATCAGGTTTTAAGGGACACTTGGCTTGTTAAAATAAGATACAAAATTGTTCTTGATAGAGGCAGATGGGGTAAAAGAGAGAATTTTCATCTGTATTTTACAACATACAGAGGCCCACCCCTTTACATATAGCTAGATAAGTCTTCCATAACTACGATAAAAGGATTATCTGTCACTCCCCTCACTAGTTAGATTTTCCTACAGTCAGATTAGAATGAGGTTGTACATTTTTACTATGAGATATTTGAACTTTGAGTGGTAAGGGGACTTGGTAACACAAAACTGGGGTAATTTTCTGGTTTCGTACATTTTAATACCTGAATTTTAGGGCTCTATTGAATTGAATTTCATATGATTTAGCACTGAGGGAGAGCCTGTATTAGACCTGTCAGCCCCACACCACTCCCCGGAGAGGGTAGTGTGTTCATTTTTTTTTTAAATAAAAAAATAAATGCAGAGAGGGTAACTCTTTATTAACTTTTTTGTATAAATTAACAATTAAAAATACTTCTTTATTAAGCTTCAACATATCACATTCATTTTTTGCCTAGCAGGAAACTGGGGACATGTTTATAGCCATAATAATTGTGAGTTAGTGACCTTTCTAGCCAAGTGAAATGAAATTACTTGAAAATGAAATTCTTTTTAATTG
Organism: Malaclemys terrapin pileata; assembly: GCF_027887155.1. Lineage (NCBI taxonomy): Eukaryota > Metazoa > Chordata > Testudines > Emydidae > Malaclemys > Malaclemys terrapin. Next base: position 21,833,262 of record NC_071518.1, read on the forward strand.
GCGCATTTGTGGGGAGTGGGATGGGAAAAAGAGAGAGGATTTTATCTCTCTCTATGTATAGATATAAAAGCCCAAGGAATGTCCCCAGATTTAAACCTGTGCAGGGAAGGAGAATGAGGTAGGTGTGTCAGGAAGCAGAATCATATTCTCAGTGGTTTTTTTTTTTTTTTTTTTAAACTGGAGGTACAGTCACTGCAGTTACGCCTCAATGACCATGAAACCGAGTCGGCAAAAGCTGAAGGACTGAGCTCCTGAAAGCCTCATCAGGACTTGTCATCGCTCTAATGAATATCATTTAAATTGCTTTGTATATTGGTGGAGTTTGGATGTCGATTTAATTTGTGCATGTGTTTGAGTTCTTCTGCTTGGCTAGGCTAACAGAGAGCAACAGCCTAATGAAAAGTGAGTTGGTGACAGTGTGATGAGCCCCAACCCAATCAAATGTGTTTGAAGGGCTGTTTTGACAGGGATCTTAAAAGTCGATCTAGAAAAGAGGGTGCAGTGCTTTAGTTTAGTGCAATTGTTTCAGGCGAGGACTAGTGCTTTTTGTATCTATGAATGGCTGAACATTTTCTATGCAAACTCCAGCTCGTGATAAAACATGAATTCACTGCTGTAATTATGTTCGGCGGAATCAGAAGAATGGTGCTCCTAAGTGTCTTTTAAAATCACTCTAGTTAAAACACAATAACATGTTTATAAAGTCATTATTGGGGCACTCCCATCAATTGAGAAAAAATTAATTCCTTACACAGGGGTTACAGTGTCCATCTCTGTGTGTATGGCTGTGTCACACAGGGAGGGTGAATAGGGAGGAGAACACAAGAGGGACTGGTAACACTGGAGGGCAGAGGTCATCCTTTTAGGGCCTCATGCTGGAGCTGTCATGCACATTAATTCCCATTCACCGCAATGGACTTTTGAGTGTGCAGTGATGGAGGAGCTGGGCTGGAGGCAGAGCAAATGGGAAAATCCTGTAAATGCATTCCAGTGCCACTTCGAACATCATGAATACCTATAGGGCCAGATCCTCAGCTAGTGTAAAGCAGCATAGCTCTTATTGAAACAGATCAGTACAGATTTACACTGCATGTTTGCCCTGACCCTAGTGGGGGTTAGGATTTAGAACTTCCCTCTCTCCTGGCAAAGTTACTATATGTGTCGGACCGGTGGCATAGTCTCTTGACTAATAAATCAATAATGCTTAGGCTTAAATCACATTTACTGAAAAGTTAATTTTACATACACACCGGAAAGGACCTATGGAATTCTATATGATTTGTTTTAAAGTCCAGTAGCAAAATCAGTTCTTCAAAACGGTATTAGCCATCCGCATAGATGGGTATTAACTGTGCACCTATCACTGTGGTATGTGCACTGAATGTCATTGTGTGACCAGGGTTGATTATTCTTACATTAGCTTCAAATCTAAGTATTTCCAAACCCCAAATAAGAATCATATTCAATTTTATTTAAAAGATCTGTGCAGCTGGATATCTGCATTGACTACATGGAATTCGAGTGGTATTCCAACAGGATTAACAGGGAATGGGTAAAATAGCCACATTAGCCTGTAAGCCAAACTAATGCCCCCAATGTCCTAAACCTGCTTTCTCTGCTCCCTCCAATGCACACAGTTTGGAATGTGGGGGAAAGGAACATGCGCTTGATCTTTACTTGCCAAGATGAAGAGAAATCAATTTCCAAAACACAATTACTGTCAGAGAAGGGAAATAAAATATTAGCCCTTGTTCTCTATTGCATCAGGAGTCATTGAACTTAAGAATAGTGCAAAACATTCTTGTACTCTATCATTCATCACAAAATACCACAAAATGAGCATACAGAAAGTTAAACAAACATTAAAACATGCAATTTTATTTTCTTTGAATGAGCACAATAAATGTGTACATTGGAGGAAAAAGCTAAAAAGAAAAATCTGCAATCCCGATCCTGGTTTCTCATATATGATTAATGCATCAGATAAATTGTTCAACAATGGATCATGGAAACAAGCCCTCTATAATTCTGCCAAAGTCAGTGAGATCAGTGGGTTCTGTTGAGGGATTGCTGCACTGGCCACTCAAATGAAAGCACCTAACGGCAGATGTAACTTATGCTAATTTTTTATTCCTTGTGATTTCAAAATACTTTTGAAATGACGTGATGTGTAACGTTTTTCTCCCACTCCATTTGGACCAAATTCATTTATGACCCTCAGTGAAATCAACCGGAGCTGTTTGGTCCTAATTTGGTGCAGAATTAGGTCCTTCGTATTTCCTTTTTTTGGTCTAAATTGAATGCACATCCTCCTTCTCTATTTGATAAATGTTTTAATGTGTACATCAAACTCCAGACAGACTGTTTGCTACCCCTAATTTGAATGATGGGACTCCATTATGTCATTTAGTTAAATAATACAAAGATCTGGGATAGGCGAAGCATACCTCTGGGAAGACTGCAGCCCTATTGGTAGGAAATATTTGTTATAGGACACGTGCAAGTCTGCAGCAAAAAGCTATTATGTTAAACACTATGTATAATCAAATTCAGGACCTGTGATGGAGTATTTAATGTTAAAAATCGTAAATTAGGTGTTGAAGAAGCACAAAGCACCCACTTGTACTTTCTTAATAGGGCTTTTTATTAAACACACTAGAAGAGATTCCAAAGAGGAAGAGATCAAAACAGCAGCCTAATCAGCTTTGTGTATTATCAGCTTCTCAGGAAGCACTGAACAGCAGACACAACCACACCAATCCACAAGTGCAGGCAGATTATAGTGTAAACAGTTTTGGTCCCAAAGGAACACAGCACACACACATAATACTCTCTTTTAGCCCATGTGCATGCACTCTGAACAATGCTTTAAACCCTCTGCTGTTGGATTGCAATATTGTGCAAAGCATGCATCTACCTCACACTCCTCTGTAAACAATACCTTCTATATGTATAAAATAATGATTTCCACATTTCCCTCCTGTCAGACGCTGTCTCAGGCCATTTTCTGTTTCCTTTTGCAGGATCCTCTCTTTTAAGATGCTGAGCACCTCATGAGAAATGCTAAGTCCCGACAGCTCTTCAGGGGCGCTCAGTACCTTACAAGATTTGGCCATTAGTAGGGCAGCATTGTTTGTAACAGTCTGTTGCTGCTGAAGAACTTTGAAGTAGGCCCAATAACGTGAGAGAGACTGCTGAAATTCTGCAAGTCCTCTGAATCACAGCAAGCCAAGCTGCTCCTTGGCAAGTTTCACCCACAGTATGCGACGCCTTCTAATGTTCAATCCTCTACACCTGATTTATAGACACCCCCCCATCACTTAATTATTTATAATCACAAGATACAGACTTAATTCAAGGACCCTTTTTATTACACACCATTCTACTTACTCCCCTGTAATCTTTACTAAACACCTGTTTAGCAGCGAGTATGTGGACTTTCACATTTTTCTGCCTGTCTGTTTTCCTTGAAATTACTTTGCTTTTGGGGGTATTAAGAGAAATCTAGGTTTTTAAAATAGCATTTGAAAATCAACTCAATTGGGCTTTGTTTTTGTTGTTGTTTCAGGAGTTGTGCAGTTACACAACAACAAAAAGAGCCTATACGATTGCTCTCTTACATCCCTTTTTTCCCTGTTGCTTTTTCCATATTTGGGCAAAGCACTGTGCCAGCTCTGTTGATCTGAGATGGTAACAATTGGCACTGTATGTTCTATACCAGACTTCTCTAAGGATGCCTGTGTGCTATTCCTCACTGAGGAACTGAAGGCCAGGGTTTAAGGCAGCTTGTGTAGCAGCAATTTCCTCCAAACTGCAATAGTTTTGCTAGAGGTAATGGCATTACTCAGATATCATTGACTGTTAAGAGGAACACTTGCTTGTCCTTTTCTGCAAAATTGGCATGACTTTCTACCTTGTGTTCTGAGCTCATTGCCAACAATCAAAGGATTTAATGGTGGGCATCTAATGAACTTGTTGGGATAAGTGGCACTGCATACTCATCAAGTCTATATTCTTAGCCTCTTTAGCTAATAGTTTGAGAGTGGAAGCAACTGGGCCTTCATTCTGGCATTTTGGGGTGTGACTGCACTTCTGTGTTCAAGAGGTAACAATTCTCTCACAGTTACTTTGGACACTGCTTCATTTTTTTTACTGGCAGAAGCTTTATGGCTTCCACATCAATTGTAAGACCCAAGGAAGTTACTTGCGACTAGACAAAGGCACCCTTCTCTTTCTTCACTAATAGCACAAACTTTTTTGCCCGTTTCAACACAGACTTCAAGTGTCTCAAATGAGTTTCCTCATTTACACCTGTAGTGAGTATGTCATCCAGCTGGCAGACTGCACCATTTAACTCTATAATCTTTGGGTTATTGGCAAGTTGGAACTCTAGCTACTGAACAATCATTTATGGGCATTAATGAGAAAATATTTCTAAGAACCTTATTTGAGCTGCACTTGCTAATAAGATTGAAACAAATATAGTGTGTTTAGCTCTTGTGCCCATATTAATAGATCCTGCCTTTCATACTTGTATTGGTCTACATCCAGCCAGGTGTTCACAATTACCATATAGTCTCCACAATAGCCTCCAGTTTCAGAATACACTCACTGTGTGTGGTTCATTCCCACAATGACAGGGCATAGCTTACGTTACCACACATGATATGCATCTAACCTTGTACAATTTGGGTAGGTGTTTGCAGGCTAGTGTAATGCAGTTTGCCATTTTTACCAAACTCAGCATAGTAAGAAATATCTCAATCTATTTTTCATATAAACTTCTAGAACATTTAGATGATGATCTATCCTGAATTAACTTAGGCCAATGTACTTTAAAGTGTAATTATATTCTTTTAATACACTTTTACAATCTGAGTAGTGTCTGCAAATTAAAATTACTGTTTTTGTTTGAAAGAAACTTTATAACTATTTCATCTTTACCTTGTATGGGTTTTTCCCCCACTAGGGCCTAGCTTCCTCGGGTGCAGACTTACAACATATGACTTCCTGTTTGCCCAGGAAGTGGTGGACCAGCAGCCAAGAAGTTGTTAGACCATAGCAGGAAGGGACTCACATGTAGTTTCATTTTGGCCATCAACCCAGATTTGGAGTGGCTGGTAAGGCTAGGGCACTACTTTGGTGCATTGTGGGGATGTCAAGGGCCTGGGGCAAAGAAAAGGAGAGATCCATATGCTCAAAAGTGGGTGTTCAGGCCCTGGAGAAATTAGTGGGGCTGGGGCACCTGCTTTGGTGGGAGAGAGGGAGGGAAAAGTGCTGAGGAACTTTGCCTATGTATGAATTTGCAACCAGGAAGTGGGGTCACCTCAAGGGGAAAAAGAAAATACAAAGTACAACTAAAATATGAAGTAATTATATATATATATATATACACACACACACACACACACACACATTTATTATTGTACTTACCAAATGTTGCCAAAGCTTAGCTACCATACACTTGAAACATAACCATTTATGGGCCAACAATAACCGTTTTGATCCCTCGGTTATGATGAATCCAATTACCACTGGCCTTAAGTTTCCTCCATCATTCTATGTTGCAAGTACAGAACTGTGTTTTCCCACAATGTTGTTACTTTTACCTTAGGGCTTCTTTGTGGTCAAAGAAAGTACAGTCACAGCACCCAGTTCTATTTCAACAGAACACTTACCAGAAGAATGTGCTGTTGCTCTGTATTAGATAGCAACAGCTGACCAGCAACTGGCGCTGCCTTCTCTAGGTCCGCAGATTAAACAATGAGGTACTTTCCTAGCCATCTCTAGTCAATGGTGTCCAGTGTGAGGTTGCTCTCCTTAATTACCTCTTTCAAGTATGGTAATTATTTGAAAGATGGCTCTAGTTGTGGCAGTGTACTCTTCAAAAGGTGCTTCTAAGACAGGCCTTAGGTACAGTAAGCAGTTCCCAAACTGCTATGCTCTTCCTTAATTGGAAGAGTTGTGAAGTGTTTATTTGTGTGCACCATTACACACAAGGGTTCAAAAACTTGGTATATCTCTATAGCCAAAACTAGTGTAAAATCTTATGAACATGCCGAGTGTAAGAAGTGTTTCTTTAGCTCACTACAGACAGACCTGTGTCAAATGGTCTTTCAGTCAGGAATTGCTCAAAATGAAACATCCCTACCATTGTCTTTGCATTGTCGATGTACTCAAAAAGTGCCTTCTAGCTGAATTCACAAGTGTGTCTTGTAATGTTCTATGATAAAGTTTGTTTTGGGAACATAATATCCCTTTAAAATGTTAATTAAGGCCTTTAACCATTTTTAACTTGGTTTTTGTGGTGGCATTAAGTTTGCAAATACTCTCAAATTCATCACCAACGAAAGTGGGCACAACTCCATTCAAGTTAATGGAATTACACCTGTTATGCCAGCACTGAATTTGGTCCCACATATTTCCTGTCTGTCCCCTATGTATTAAATAAAAAACAAAAACTCAAACCATCTTTTGTCCTCCGTCATCAGCAATTTCATTGGTAAAGAAACACTGCTTTAAGCACTCACCATACGCATCAGGACTTTCCATTTTCATAGAATGAAAATCCTCAATTGCACCTAACACAGCTATTTGAAGAGCTCTTCCTTTTGAGACTTGCTGCTTCCCCTCTTGTGGGTCCCAGTCACAGCAATTCTTCAATCAGAAATTGTTGTCATCAGTTCCAGTTGACCTAAGAGGGTACTAGCTTCATTGCTCAATATTCCCTCTTGAGTGGTGAAGAGTCACAAAAACACCCTCCCAGCTTGATTTTTTTTTCTGAGCAAGGCTTAACCTTCATTTGGCTAAAAAATAAATAAAAAATAGATTTCAAAGAGAGAACAAAACAGTGACCTAATCAGCAGCAGAAACTCCTCCTAACCTCATCAGCAGACAAACTTGTTTAGGCCAGAGCTGAAGGCAGATTGCAGTAAAATACTTTGGCCATTTAGCTAAAAGGAGCAGCAACCATACAATTTAGTTTAGTCCACGTGTGTTTGCTGTGAGAACTTAACTGACCCTTTGATCGCTGGATTTCAGTCATGTGCTGAAGTATAAATATAATATATCACTTAACATGATTTAAAACAAATCAAAAAGGAGCCCAGACTGATTTGGTTTCCTAGTGGCTAGTGCCCTGTGCTGTCAGGTGCCAAACTTGGAGTGAAATCAAGGCCTCTTTGAAGTCAAAGACAAAATTCTAATTGACTTCAGGGGGGCCAGGATTTCACCTATATACTTGATCTGTAGCTCTGAATGCCTTGTTCTTCTGGATGTTAGGGGTTGGGAGTGTCACTTGGCAGTGATTCTTCTGACCAGTTCACTGCACTATCACACCTGGTTTTAAGCTACTCTATTTAGGTTCTTATATCATGCCCATCACCATAATATGTGAACATGGATGGTGTTGCCAGGGGTGGTGGTGAGTGCAAAACAAGGCCTTAAGGTATTAGAGTGGGGAATAGTAAAGAGGAGAGGTCTTTATTGTTCTAATCTATTGTGGTGACCATGAAAAGACAACACCACCACTTCTGCAAATTGCTATTCAAAAACTGTGAGCAGGATCCTTATCTGGTGAAAATCAGTGTAGCTCCGTGGCAGTCCAGGGAATTACACAGACTTACATCAGCTGAGGATTCATCTCTATGCCTTTTCCCATTTATAGCAATGACCTGTATATCGTAGAATCATAGAATATCAAGGTTGGAAGGGACCTCAGGAGGTCATCTAGTTCAACCCCCTGCTCAAAGCAGGAGCAATCCCCAATTAAATCATCCCAAGCTTGTCAAGCATGACCTTAAAAACCTCTAAGGAAGGTTTTTGTATATACCTGTGTCTATACATGTATATTGACCCACGTATCCAATTATGCATCCTTGTACCTTCCCATAAATAAATAACTTCTAAAAACACAAACAGTCAAAATATGTTTAAGAAATTTAATGCTTCAGCATGAAAAATAGTGGCACAAAAATAGGGGTTACAGGAAATTATTTTTGTTTGATTTCACTCTCTTGAGTGTATTATATATCATGACTCTCCTGCCACCAACACACCTACTGTTCAATCCATCCGTATTGATGTATGTTTAGCTGTTCATTTTATGTATATTAATTTAAGCAGAACATTTATTTGGCTTAAATTTTACTTTCAGTGTTGGAATGTATGTTCCAAATGCAAGCACAGATGATTTGCTAGGATTTCGTTAGAAGGAATGTGGAATGTTAGTTTACAAAGATAATAACTGAGCTATTAAAGCCAACAACCCCTTTTAAAGCAAACATATCATTAAAATATAGGAACAGTTTATAGTATAAATACAATTGAGGATATGGATTACTTAAAGATAAAAGATTTTAGGGGTAGCTATGAGAGAAAGTTGAATAAAAATGTGTTTAATTGCATTACATTTTTTCCAAAGTGAACTTCAAAAATGCAAATAAAGGAAGATATTTTTTTTTTTAAAAGAGACAGAGTGACTTGACTTTTATTTTCCAATCTGAATCAGACTTCTGCAAAAAAAAAAAAAAAAAAAAAAATTGTGCTTGAACTCATAAATGGCAGCATTTATCTTGCTTGTGAATCCATACAGTGGAAAGAGAAGCAAGACATTTGCTTCTAGATCATTCTCCTGAGCTGAATGACAGATACAATAATTCCCTCTATTAGCCAGATCCATTGTCTTTATTTTGCACAGAAGTACTGTATTGCTGAGGTAGACTTCCACTGCTATGCATATTTTAAGGGTTATTTGGCAACACAAGTAAAGCTAAAAGTAGCCTCTTAATCTAATTAATTGACATTTCTGAATCTTGCTTTCACAACAACACATGGTTTCATGTTCTGGGTTTTAGCACTTGTCAAGCTTTTTTGGAGAATGTTTTGGTCAGACTGACAAGATAATTTGTGACTGAGGCTCCAAGCTAGAGAAGTGTTTAAGGCTATAATGATTTATTATCATCACAGAATAACAAAATTTACAAAGCGTTTCATCAGAATTTTTGAAGTAAGTTTGCCACCGTGGTAGAAGCATGCAGGAAAGGAGGGGGGGAGGGCCTAATCTTCATACACAAATGCCATTGTGACTTATTTATAATTATTACAATATTGCATTTATTTTAGAGTATTACTTGACAGACTTGCAGCATGGTCAGAGGAGAAGAGGTGAGAGAACTGAAACAACTGAGAAGGTAAAACACTTTTCCCCCCTTAAATTAATACTCTATGCAGCTGAAATTTTAAAAATATGTATGCTTCACACTATCGATAATGTATACATGGCTGCATTAAATCAGAAATGCTGACATTTTGGCAAGGGGCATAGAGAAAGTAGCTGCACTGTCTGTGTAAACTTTGTGGGTTTGCCATTCAAAGATACAAACAAACTATTTTCTTAAAGGGTAAAATAAGTGATATTGCTGAGTGACAGCACATTAACATACTGACATTTGCAGACTTTTGGAGCATTACCATAAAAAGAAATAATGCAGCATCACTAATTTTGACTTCATCTTTATTCCTTCCTAGGCAAGTTAATGATGCCAGACTTTCTGAGAGAAAATGTCTGACTTTGAATGCAAGACATTTCCACTTATTTTCCATGTTTCTATAATTTACTTATTATGTAATTAAATACCTAAAAACCTGAGGCACTGGTTAGTTTAGACAGAGTTGTGACAGTTATTTGACTTCAGAGGCTGGGAATAGAAGCTATTTCTCCAGTGCCCTAAAGTGATTTTGTTGCTGTTGTTTTGTTTGACTATCAAATACATACCTTTCCAGAGAATTTTTTTAAGAGACAGTCATGGCTCATCAAGAGATGAGATGAAGAGTAAACACTTTTGGCAACAATAGTATAGCTTTTAATAATAACAGTGATAATATTGTGCATTCACAGAGGGCCTTTCGTCTCCAAGGGTCACCAAGTGGTGGTTGTACGGTGATCTTTAATTATTACATACGTTTATAAGTCCCCCAGCACTGTGTCTTTAGCACATTTAGCACAGTGTTCTAACATTAGGCAACTTCCTTGCTGGCACAGAGACTGACCCCTTGTGTTCCAGGAGGTTTTTTGCAGAGGAGTGTACAGGCACTTGCACAGTCAGCTGGAATGTAAAGATCTGTGTCTCCTGTCTCCTACAAGTGCGTGCCAGGTTCAGGCTCTGATAGATTTCTGGCGAGAGTCAGTAAGGCCCCACCACATAGAATTTCTATTTATTTAATCTCTATATAGGCGTTTCTAAAGCACTCTTCCCAGGACTATCAGAACATGTCACAAGAATTAAAGGTACATCTTGAATTAAAGGTATGTCACTGACACCTAGAATGCCCTGCCTTGCGGTGAGACTTTCCATGGGGACTCCATAGCTTAAGACAGAATGCTAAGACTGTGGTGGGAGCCAAAGGGAGAAGGAGTAACTTGAGGTAGCTGGGTCCCACACATAGGATAGTAACCAATACTTTGAATTTTACCTGGGACTGGGTAAGCACTCATTTTCTGCCATGCACATCCCACTGCCTGCGAGTATCAGTTTCTTGACAGGAGTCTGCTTGAGAGAGCCTGTTTTCATCCAGTCTTCACTTCCACCAAACCCTGGGAAAGTGGGGAGGCTGTGTCCAGGCTCATTGAAAAGGAAATAGATCACTGAGGTCTGTCAGACACACAGATGATACTGCTGACTGGAGCATCTAATGACCTCTCCTGGAGGCTTCACACACATGTTGAACAAAGGGGGTGGGGAGCTTGTGTTCTATGACACTTCACACTAGAGGAGGAGGAAATTGCCATCATCAGGAGTTTCTTGGAACAGAACTTTGCTCTTGTAAAACAATCTTACTCATTTCTTCCCTGTCCCATTCAAATTCAGCTGCACTTTCTGATTAATGAAATGAAGGCAGCTGATAGATCTAAAAATATTAGCAGGGCTGCTTGGCCTCTGTCCATTGCCATGAGGAGATAATCAATTCCTTTCCCCCAGATCAATGTGTGCTATGGCTGTAGCTGGAGCTTAGGCTCTAAAGCACCGGAGACAGTAATGTAGTGCTGGAGTTAGCCTTGAACCCCTGCCCAATGATTTTCCCTAGAAAGAGGAGCTTACAGACTGGGCTGTAGTTGGTGAGGTTATTAGTGTTAAATTATGTGTGTGTGTGTGTGTGGGGGGGGGGGGGTTGTTAGGGGCCAGACCATCTCATGTGTAACTTCAGCTGGCATTTTAAGACCTCCCTCAAGGACTGCAATGATCCCTGTCTACAAAGGTCTAGTTGCCTGCTGACTTTTAACTGCCCTAAATGGCATGGACCAAACTCACAGGTAATTGTAGAGGCTTTTCCCAGTCCCATTGGCAGGGTCGGCCCACAACATTTTGGCACCTGAGGTGGGGAGCTCAAATGACGCCCCTATGCCCCCTCGCTTAGGCCAAAACTTTGAAAGGTCTCAATTCTGCCTTCTTCCTGTTCTACTCCTCTCATGGTACTGCTCTGCTACCTACCCCAATAAAGGAGAACTAACAACTTAAAATGCCTTGTTCAAAAATTTTAAGTAATGCTTAACTTTCAAATGCTTGAACAGCAAATGTAACTTTTCTTGTCTGCATAGTAAACACTGGCATTTTTATCTGTTTGAATAATCAAAGTGGTGCTTTCCGTGCCTTCTTGGTTGCAAAGATTTGAACTGCTTCCTGAAGGTCCACAGTCTGGGCCAGTTCATCAGTGGCATAGCCAGGTTCTAACAGCAGGGGGAGCGAACACATAAAAAAAGGCGCCACCTGCCGCGAAGCAGCCAAGAAAAAAAAACAAAAAAAACAAAAAACCCAAGTCTTGCTGCCGAAGACTGAAGGACCCGCTGCCGAATTGCTGGCAAAGACCCAGAGCAACTGAAGAACCTGCCACTGAAATGCCGCCGAAGACCCGGACGTGCCGCCCCTGCTGGGAAGCGCCCCCACGTGAGTGTAAAAATTAAAAAGGCACCACTTTTGGGGAATGTTCTCAGAGGGAGCAGCCGCTCCCCCGATCCCTTACTAGCTATGCTACTGCAGCTCATGCTCTATTGAGATGGTTGCAAGGCCGACCAGCCTCTCCTGTGTCATGGTGGAGCGTAGATGTGTTTTTATTAACTTCAGCTTGGAGAAGCTGCGTTCTCCACTGGCAACTGTTACAGGAAGTGTTAGAAGTGCGCAGAGCAGCAAAAGCATTTGGAAAGAGGGTGGTCATCTTATTTGTGCACATATATTCCAGAACAGCCTTTGGAGTTGATCCTGCTGAAATGTATCTTGAAAGGGCTTTCAGTTCATTGCCTAAATCACTCACATCAATATCGCGCATGTCATCATGTGTCAACACTGTCTCTAGTGCCCTGCATTGCTGGTGTTGGTCTTCTTCAGGTATAGTGAGGAGTTTTGGAATATCATACATCCCCCCCAAATATACTGCTGTGTTCCTTTCACTCATGACTGCTGTTCTTTGCCAGCTACAGTGACTCTCAACACTCAATTGAAGGGGACAAATAAGCAGGCTGGTAGCATGGCCTGAATGAGGGAAGATGTCAGCGTCTTAAGGGCCTAACTGGCTCCTACTACTTCAGTTGACTGCCTGTTCTCCTCAAGTGGGTTCAGGAAACAGGAAGCTCCCTGAGAAGTTGGTGTTTATCAGTCCAGTCTCCTTGTGGTTCTAGAGAGGTACATAAGGGGCTCCTCCTCCTCTCTCTCCCTGCAGCTCCTGCTGCTTTCTGTTATTCCCTCTCACCTTTTCTCCTGCCTGCCTGTTATGTCTATTGTACCGTCCTTCCTCCAGCACAGCATTCCACCATCTCTGTGCATCTAGAGCAGAAAGAATACATATGCACCAGCAGCAGACACAATTTTCTACACTCTGGGTCCTAGTGGTGCCCTCCCCCCAATCTGGCACCTGAGGCGGCTGCATCAATTTGCCTCATGATAAGGCCAGCGCTGCCCATTGGAGCACTACTTGTGACAATGCATAAAGACTGTGCAGTAGCTCAGCGACTGCAATTGAGCACCACAGAGAGACCATCCTGAATCCTTTTACATTTCCATCCATTTGAAATTTTGGGGTGATATAATATTTCAAGCAACTATTAAATGCTTAACACATCTACTGTATGCACCTCCCTTATCAAAATATTAATAACATACTTTTAAACCCCAGATGTCCTTTTCATAGAATCATAGAATATCAGGGTTGGAAGGGACCTCAGGAGGTCATGTAGTCCAACCCCCTGCTCAGAGCAGGACCAATCCCCAGACAGATTTTTGCTCCAGATCCCTAAATGGCCCCCTCAAGGATTGAACTCACAACTCTGGGTTTAGTAGGCCAATGCTCAAACCGCTGAGCTATCCCTCCCCCCCTCAAAAATATTTTTCAAAATATACTTATGTTTGTACAGCTATATGTATACTTAACACTAAGTAAATTGTCCAGTGTTGTACTTGGTGTTTGGTTAAGATACAATCATTGTGAGTAAATACAACCTTCATAAATGTCTTGATCTGTTTTTCTCACTGCGGTTTTATTGATGCCTTTTCCTGGGATCCTACATATCCACTTGGTTTAATACTATGTATCTTATGATGAATGAAAACTCCTCCTTTGTTTAAGCAACTTATTTATCTGTTCAAAATCTTGGTGCATTCGATACTGCATATGTAAATTTGACAAAAACACAAAGGTAGGTAGAAATAAACAGACTGCTCCTTAGGGGGTTCCCAGGAACTGTAAGATATGTTGCACACTTAAGACTGATCCAATCACACTTGGATTAGCTGGAGAATTGCTGTGTGGTTAACTAACTTGCAGGGTGATATGGGGAAGCAGTCTCTCAGAGCGTAATTAAATGATAAGTTCACATTCAAGGGACAATTGTAAGTTACTGAGACTGTCATATACAATGCCAAAAATAGGCTGTCTCATGATGAATACCCTTATTAACAGCTACACTGCTCTGTGTTCATAGGATATGGCTGGGGAATTTGGCAGGATGTAGTCCTGTTTGTTGAAGATCTCCCTGTAGATTTTATAAAGGATTCATATAAAAGACCACTACATCTGAAAAGCAAACAGACCATATAGTTGTAGCCCATGTTAGTGTGACTGTTAATGATGTGTTAATGACTAAATTTGATCTCCAATCTTCCACTTCATTTGATGTAATCAAAGCCCCTTTTCTCAAAATGCATTGATAAAGACTTTGCTAATGTGAGAGAAACCTGTGTGGCTAACCAGTTATTTTCCTGTGTATCAAACTACTTACTATGGAAGCAGTGTTTGTTTCAGAAAACTTGCACCTCCAGCATTTTGTTATGGCTTTTGAAGTTGGGTCTGTGGGGGATGGTTCATTGGCTTTCATTTATATTGTATCTGTTATCGTCCCCAATTTGTACTCCGTCAATAAAAAAAAAAGTGCCTATCCTTTATTCCAGTCATTCCGTGACACAGTTTAAAAATATGGCTATAAAAACTAGATACTCCAGTAAACTACCTAGAACATATTTAATATCTCCAATCCTCCCAGTCTCTCACAACAAGAGGAAACCAGTTTTGCAATGGGCCCTGAAAGTGCATAAATATAGGATGATTTCTGACTGGAGCAAATGAGTACCTCTGCCAGCTGCCACTCCTCTTTGGTATAGCATGGGCGCCAACTCCACACTGATCTCAGTTGTGGCAGTATGGCTAGAGGAGAGAGACATGGGCCTTTAGAGAAGTAGGCCACATGCCATCTAGAAATTTATAGGTCAAAACTAACATCATAAGTTCCATAAGGCGTGTAACATTGGTGTAATGTGCTCATGGCAAGATGTAATAAACTAGCTACTAAATAGTGCCCTAGTTTCAATTTCTGGATAGATTTAAAACGTCGCCCTATGTAGAGCGCATTGCAACCTTGTTTATTTAAATTAATTAATCTTTATTTATTTAAATAAAACCAATGTAGACTTTTTAAGCATTCTAAATGAATCTGGTTTTACGGTAAAGAAAGGTATATCAGTTTTCAGCAGACAGAAAGGCTTTAGGGGAGTATAGGTAAGCATATACAAAAGGCCTCATCCTCATCAATGGAAGAACTCTTCTTGACTTCAGTGATCTTTGGATCAGACCTACAGACATCAAAGACATGAAGGAAAGAACAGTCTCATTTCCTTTAGAAATCCCAGTCATGTAATCAGTCACTGGGATTTCTGCAGATCCTTGTTTAATTAGATATTGGTTGTAGGGAAAGAGAAGCAATTGGGTACAGAGTATATTTTGAAAGAAAACTCACATGACTCCTGAACAGATTCTGGGGGTGAAATCTTTGCCCCACTGAAGTTAATGAGAGGTTTGCCATCAACATCATGCAGGATATGAGCCACAGCAAACTGGGAACAGGACGGTTCTCACGTGACTTTGTGGTCTTCACCAATGAAGGTCTCTCATGCACAGTGTGGTTCATGTTTCCATGCATCTCACGATCTGATTTTACTCACAGCAGTTTTACAGTGGTGTCTCTTCATTGACTTCAGTGGAGAGATCCCTGATATTACACCAGTGTAAGTGAGAGGAGAATCAGGTCCCAGGTCTGAGTAGAAGTGAAATCTTGCATTTCAGAGTCAATTTTACTATTCTTACTGTCTGTAAACCAGCAACAGTTGAGGGTAGTGCCAACCTGAAGAGATGGGAAAGACACACAACTTTAAGGTTAGAAAATTTTTGTTTCCTGGAACTATACTCAAATGTTTTACTGTATTTCCTTGGCAGAAAGGAGAGAGTCCACTTAAAGACAAAGGAAAATATATAGGCTGGCTGTGTCCTTGAGTCATAAAAAGGAAAATTCTTAGGTCAGTAATACCTGTGTTTGGGTTGAGAGGGGAGAGTGGCAAGGTGAGGAGAATGGCTGAGCAAACTTGTCTTGGGGAAGGAGATAATACTATCATCTTGCCTCCAATTTGAATGTGAAAGGGTATATTGGGAGGAGACGGTAAAGCTATAGCTGGGACCTAGATGGGCAAATAAAAATGGGGACGGGAGTGAATGGAAGTGTGGAAGAAACAGTAGGAATAGACTGTCTTGTTTTTTCAGCAGTTTTTTTTTTACCACAACTTGAGTGAACCCAGACTACGCAATACCTATGATACCAGCCAGAGCCCAGATTCTGAAACCATTCTGTCCATTGTACCAGGTTGCACCTTAAATAAGCCCAAAATCTACCTAATGCTCAATGTAACAGTCCAAAATTTGCATTGATTCTGATCTGACTGACATTGATGAAACTCCATTAATGTCAATGGAATTGCTCCCAATTTATCCTGGTGTCAGTGAGATCAGCATCAGGCCCTATGAGTATAGTGTCGAGCTGGACAACTAGTAAAAATAAAGCAAAACAAAGAAATCCCTTTGAACATAAGAATGGCCGTACTGGGTCAGACCAAAAATCCATCTAGCCCAGTATCCTGTCTACCGACAGTGGCCAATGCCAGGTGCCCCAGAGGGAGTGGACCTAACAGGCAATGATCAAGTGATCTCTCTCCTGCCATCCATCTCCATCCTCTGACAAACAGAGGCTAGGGACACCATTCCTTACCCATCCTGGCTAATAGCCATTAATGGACTTAACCACCATGAATTTATCCAGTTCCCTTTTAAATGCTGTTATAGACCTAGCTTTCACAACCTCCTCAGGTAAGGAGTTCCACTAGTTGACTGTGCACTGCGTGAAGAACTTCCTTGTATTTGTTTTAAACCTGCTGCCTATTAAGGATTATTCATGAATCCTGAAATTTTACTACAGATGTTTATTTGTCCAAAAATTAGCATTATAAAATTAGTCTCATTGACGTCAATGACTGTAACTGCAGAGAGAAATATAGAATAGGTCTTGCCTATGCTAGAAAAGTGAGTCTCCATATTATAGCAACTGTCACCAGTAGTAGCAGCTATGTAGACACTAGTGTACAGAGACTCAGGAGGTTTTACCACCATGCCGTGAAAACTTGCTCTGAGAATAACAGATAACAGACTTCCCATGCTTACTTCGGGATGAATTAACATATCTCACAAGTGCTTAAAGATAGGCATGGGCGTCTTCCAAAGATTGGGATCGTACAGAGCAGTTTAAATTTTAAGCAGTAGCTTTATTTTAGAATTCCCTTATTTTACTTGGCCACGTTCTGCTTTGTGGTAGATGGGCGCCTCCTGAGTGTCAGCCCCATTGCGTTGGTTGGGTGTCTCAAAAGTGCTTATTTGTATTAATTTTACAGAAAGGAAGTGTGTGGGGTTGAGCCAGATGAACTGTTACAACTTTGCGTTTTCTCAGCTCCAGGTCAGAGGAATTTTATTATCATGCTGCATAATATTCTGTTGTGTCTGTAAGATTCTGCTGGTTGCTCTTCCTTTTGGTGTCACGGCTGCCTATTGTAAAACAGAGCATGTAGGTTTTGCAGAAGAGCTGCCATAAACATATTCTATTCTATTCTTCTGAATAGGTTCTGATACCATGCTTACTGCTGTGGTATCTGCACACCTTCCAGGAGCTCATTAAGCAGTGTGACTAACAGCTGCCATGGGTTTGTTCTCTCATCCTGTCCCCAGAGTGTGTGCTGAAGTATTTTGTTTTGGTAGATTATTTTTTAAAATGTACACGGTGCTTTGTGATTGTGTAGAGAAGGTAATGTCAAAGAAATGGACATTGCATTGGCCATGAAAGGTGGTAAGCTATGTGATGTTCCTTAGTTCTTGGCGAAGTTCATTCCACAGTAGCAGACCTGCCCCTGAAAACAATTCTGTCTCCTGCATGAATGAGCTTTACCCGTACCGTAGACAGTTTCATTGCTGGAGTAGCAGACTTGTTTATCATGGCCCTCATCCTAGAGTTTTTAGATATCATTGGACCAGGTCAATGAGTGCCTTGAACATCAAGAATGAGACTTTGAACTTCATATGATAGTCTGTGGGAAGCCAGTGTAGAGAGAGTGCGGTCCAGCTTTACAACTCCTCACAAGTAAAATGTTACCAAGAGGAAGAAGATTGGGGGGTGGGGGGTAAAGGGAGAGCTATCTGGGTGTAGTAAGCATAGTCCAGAACAGTGCTCCCGTCAAACCGCTGCATGTCTGTTACACAGACCAATGCTTCTACTGAATCCAAATTCTATACACAGCCCATGATGCCAGACAGAACTTCAAGTGAGCCCAGATTCTGTGTCCTTGCTCATAATACCAGAGAATGCAGAAAGTGAAGATGAACATTGTTTTCTGTTTAAACTGCAGGAGGAATTCAGGTAGGCAGAATATAGTAACCCTAACTAGAGTTTGGCTAATGGTTTGGGATTAATATCCCCAAAAGGGTCCATGGGAATGTTAATAACTTTGTCAGTATAGTTATGATAATTCTCTTGGTTTTCCATCTTATCTGAAAAATAGTCCCACCAGCGCAAACAGCAGGGCATTTGTTGAGTGCTGACTGGCTCCCAGGATCGTGTGTCCTCTACTGATTCATCAACCCCACTTGCTGCAGCAACCTAAGGCCCAGATTCTGCAAACTCCCCCAACCCCCTGCACTCATGTGGAGCCCCACTGAATCAATCTGTAAGATTTTGGGGGTGGGGAGGAGTGTCTAAGCTTAATTTGTTTGGGATCTCCTCTCCCAGCCTAATTCTGCTTAGCTTGTGAGAACATGACAAGGTCAGAGTGCCAAGTGCTATGGATGTAGTAATTTTCTAAGGATCAGAGCATTTACAGGGCAATGGCTTATCTTTGTTATTTTAAAGATCTCTGATATCAATCTTGTTGTTGTTGGTATTGGGTCAGTCTGAGGATGTTCAGTCATGCTTTGTAGCAACCCAGCCCCTAGCCATTAACCAACCCTACTGAGGGGTCACTGCTTCTGTCCTGCACAGGCAATAGTTAAAAGAATGTTGTGACTGTTGCACCTACCTCTGTGTTTTACCTGAAGATAAAGAAGCCTCTCATAGGTTGGACTTGTGACTAAAGAGCTGGAACTACTCTATTCTGCAAGATCCAATCGTGGGGAAAGTGTGAGGAAAAATATGTATGATTGTTGGCTGAGTTTTTCAATAGAAACTCAAGGAGTTAGGAACCTAATTGCATTGAAATTCAGCTCTGGTGGAGCTAGGCTGATGTGTGTGCAATGAACTTGTTTCTATATTTTTCTTGAAAATTTATTAAAGCGTGGGGGAGGAGGGAAGGGGTATAAAATGTTTGCAAAAGGTTTTTACACTGTGATTGATGTGACATGATTGCCAGATTCTGGGTTTTTGTCTGCCTCTCAAGATCTTGAGTATCCTATTTGTTAGTTAGATAAAGAACTTACTAATTTTTTTTTATTTGTTCAAAACAATCTATTGCAACATAATTCCATTGCCTCATCGTGGAAGGGTGATGAGGAATTGAATACTTGATTAAAACCCCCAAACAAATAAGTTTTTTTCCCTTTACAACAGACTTTCTATTTTGAGCATGCTCAATTGCAATAAATTGGATTGTCATCGTTCACTGGGACACACAGTACATGTCGGTTTTGCAAGCCAGCAGGAAGTTATTAATCTATCACTTACTACTAAGATGACAGTGATATTTAGATTCAGAACTCAACAGGAATGTGCATCACAATTGGATGCCGCTGGATAACAGTCCCAGAAGCTCCTCTGTGATATGTGATAGATCTATAAGACAATTGTTTCAGGGCACTTTCCTGTATATTGTAAATATGATGCATGATGACGTGACCAATTATAGCAGGCTAATGTTCAAACAGCATGTCACAACCTGTGTATCAATGTATTAGATCTCTTCTCTCAGCAAACAAATGACACTGAAAGCAAGAGCAACTGCAGAGTCATTGGCTTAATAGAAGGTCAAAATATTTTTAATGACTTCTGTATTACTACATTATTACATCATTATTTAAACCAGTAAAGGAAATTTGGTGTTAACCCTTTCAATCTATTTATCTTTTCATGGTGGCATTCTGCACTGCATACAAAGGTCAAGACCTACTCCATGGTTGAAAGTTGGCTTCTGCCAGAATAAAGCTTGGCACAGTGGTGGAAAATTCACCAAGGGAGGTGGTTGTGGCAGTGTGAAGTGACTGCAAACTCCTTTTGGGAGAGGGCTGTATGGCGTTATCACCGCTTCAAAAATGGGTAGCCTGGCCAAGCTGGGAAGAGGCCATACAAAACCTGGTTTGATGGGGAGTATACCAATCTAGTGCCTCCATGGTGGAAAACCCAGGGGAGGTCTGTAGCAAAAATGCTGCCCCACATCTCTCAAGATGAATGTTCCTGGGGCAGAAAGAGCCTCTTTGGTACAGGAAGTTGTCTCTTCCCTTCTTGCACTAGTTGTAGTGAAACATGCCCAGGAGTTGATTTGTCAAGTTGCTCTATTTAGGGCCCTGCCCTGTGAGGCACTGAAATCAATGAGGATAGCACCTGGCAGGATGGGCTGTTGTGTGTATGTTTTTCATTCACTAGATATCAGGAATTGGTGGTTTTCTGCTTACACAGGTGAACTCTGTGTCATGCTTACCTGTTTGCATTCAATTATTTTTCTGCTGAGAGCATATTGCAAGTCGTCTAGTTTTGCTTCGTTTGATATAGTTGTTGTAGACAATGGAATAGCTCTGTGCTCCAAAGAAAAATCTTTGTATGTGCAACCTCGTCCCCGTCGAGTTTCTTAGTCCATATCTGTTTGGGCATACAATCAGATGCACTGTGCAGAGCCAGCGTTTCAGCAATGTGACTCTAATGAGACAAACCTTCCACTTTAGAATACTTTTGGGTCACTGTGGTCATTCCGAGTACTTTATGGAGGATTTGTGAGCCTATGGTTCTGTTGTATGAGCAGAAACTGTTATAAGGTAACATATAAGTTGAGAGGTAACCTTTCAGCAGAATGGTTTGAGTTAAAATAAAGGGATTGAAAAAGAGTACAATGACCAAAAAAATCTATAAAAATGCAATTGCGCTAATATAATTTTATCACTTATTTAAAAATTTAGTCGACCCAAAAGACTACCAAGTGTGAAATTAAGGAACAGCTCCTCTACTTTTATGGAAATCACTCTTCTTCACTTGTCTAATAGCCTGATTTTGTCAGATCATTTATTTCCATGGTTTTAAAATGAGCTTGACAGACAGAATTTTATAACACCACTTTACTGCAAATAAGAACATCATTTTCGCTTATTAAAACTGAAGCTTAGAGAAAGCATTAAAATTAGCAGTTCACTCTGCTTTAACCTTTTGAATACTACTGTGACTTTACACTCTGGACTATGCTTAAGGAAAGAGTAGGGTTCAGAAGTAGGTGGTAGAGAGTTCTTAAAGGGCATTTGAGTGAGAATCAGCCTGAACTATTTGCTGGACTTTGCTCACACTTGCTTTTGACAATTCTTTATATACCAATGTTTCAAATCTCACCCACAAATGAATTCTTGCCAAAGTGACTTCTGGCCGGAGAACATAGTGTTATGGAGTTAGGGTGTTATACCAAACATGATCTGAGATAACAGGCATATTGCCACACACCACAAATAGTGTAAAATGGGGCTTATTTTCCTAACTGATGTATTAGTTTCCTTTTTGAGCAGTAAAATTTGTGACTAGTTTTGGAGGTCACTCACAGATAATAGATACCTAGTGCTGGCTCTAACTCAAACACTGTGGGATGGTGGTTGGAGAGTCGAATGTCTTCTCCATAAGTACAGCTGGACCATATCTGCATTGGTGGAATCAGAAGTGACAGTTTAAATGAAGTTTTCCCATGCACGTTCATGCTGCCTTGTTTTATTTTATTATTTTGCTATTAGTTATATGCCCAGAGTGGCTCAGTAGCATACATATTCAGTCAAGTCCTGCTCTTATGTTTTGTTATTTTTAAACCTAAGTTCACTACAGAAATAGGAGTACAAGGTCACACACTGTTTCAGGCCGATCTTTCTTAGCTAAGTCATCACTATATCCACCGTGGTTTTCTGTTGTAACCTATCTAGTTAATGCTGATGATAATTATTACTTTCCTCAATTTGTATGATGTAATTTGTAGACAATGAGCCAGATCCACACCAGGATCTGCACTGGCACCAGGTCCAAGGACCTGTCTCAGGCCATTCACCCAATGTGGAGGTTGCAGAGATATAAGGCACCCAGAATCTTTCCTCTTCCCGTTAGGACAACACTAAAATTTTTGGGGCAGGAGGTGGGCTAGCAAGAGAGGAATGTGGCCAGTGGATGTGCTGGATTTGTGTATGCCCTCATCAGCCTCCATGGCCATGCTCTAAAGGAACCCCAGGCAGAGCAGCAGATGAAACACACTCTTCCCCTCACCCGGGGTGGGATTTTGCTAAATGCAGAATTAGTGAAGCTGGAACAGAAAAGTGCAGTTTGCACCTGATTTCAATACCTCTTTCTCTCTCTCTCTCAATGGGACATACAGGAACCACACTGGCAGGGCCAGGTTATTAAAAGGTGTGGAGAAGAGAGTTAAAAGGAGAAGGCCTACTTACTTTGGCACTGACCAGGAAGGAGAGCAGAGCTCTGTTTCTCCCTCGGTGAGGGAAGCCTGGTTTCAGCCTAGAGTCTGAGACAGCATGCTGGCTGGACAAGACTCTGGGTGTGTGGGGTGACAGGACCTGCTGACACAAACCAAAGGAGTGGAGTTGGAAGGCAGGCCCTGAGTAGAAGGATGGGGTCTTGTCAAAGCCTCATCGTATCATCCTGTTTTGAGTTCTTATCTGGCTTTAGTTTATGGACTTTAACACTCTGAAGGAGTAGGGACTCAAATGGAGGGCTAAAGCATGTCTGAGTTGGACCCTGCAAGAGGGGGACTGTCAGAGACCCTGCATCAGGGTGAGTAGTGCTGTGTTGAACCACAAGGGGGCAACACAGAAGCTGTGATGGGGTACTGCTATGTGCCAAAAATGCTGAGAGTCTGAATCACAAGGAACAGCTTTGTGTAACAGCCTATTGACCTTTTTCACAGCTAATTCCATCTTGCCAATACTCTATGGGAATGCTGGGGAGGAGGTATGGTGGTCACACTCCTGTTTGCCTGCAAATTCATTTAATTCTTCTGAGGCCACCGGGGTCTGTTGTCAATGGATACAGTTTCTGGAATGCCATATCTCACAAAGTGGGCCTTCAGTTTGCCAATCACTAACTTGCTTCTTGTATCAGGCAGGACACTGACCTCTCAAATTTGAATCGTAGTCCACTGCTCTATGCATGTGACTACATTGCATCTAACCTAACTCCCTGTGGTGCCTGTTTTCCTGGTGTCTTGCCAATAACACTCCCTCTAATGAACATGGGCCCTATGATTCCAGTTCCACTGATCGTGATAGAGTCAAAGGTGTTTTGGACATGCTCAGGTTTATAATGAAGTGAGAGCCTACAGATAGTTCACAAGCCTGTTCACCAACATTCATTGAAGGTCTACATGTAGTCTGAGTTCTAATCACTGTAGCTTTGTGGTGTGATTAAGCCATCATTCCTTGCCTTTAGGGATCAATCCTCTGGACTAGAGATTGCGAATCAAATTGCCACTATGCCCTGAAGTCTGCGAATCAAATGAACAAGTTTATTGCACTGAGGCTCCAGATTTTAATTGTACTAGAGTCTAAAAAAATGGCCAGAGAACTTTTTACTGTGATAGGGAATTAATCTCCCATTACTTCCAAATGATGAGTTGCACACCAGACGGTACAAAAAAGAAAGCAAGAAGTGGCTGTAGCATTGGAAAAGGTACAGCCCTGCATTGTCTTCACAAATGAAAGAAAACAGAGCTGTATAATTTTCAAACAGCAGTCCCAAATTCAAATTAAGTTTGATGATGTAGGAAAATCTAACATTCTAAGTCTAACATGCATCTCCAAACTTTAGTACTAGATAAGGAAAACAAGTTTCTGTGAAATCCCCTGGCTGCAGGTATGGAAATCAATAAACTTTTAAATGATCATTTCCCAACACGGGATCTTCTTAGAAAGGCCTTCAGATAAGGTAAAAATATCTTATTGTGAGCTACAGCTGTAATAGCCAATTAGCCATCCAGTCGTCTAGTGTGCCATAGAGATATCATCAATTCAGGATGAATATGTTCTGCAGCTATTCAATAACACACCAAAGAAATATAACAGCTGTAGGAACAAGTGGCGATGAAATGGTGATAGAATAGGCTAGTAAATGCAGGGAGGTTTTTCATCATATGACAACATCTTGCAAAAAATGCAGAGCAAGAATCACAAAAAATGAAACACTGTAACTCATAATTCCTTCTTGAAGTGACTGGAAATCTATACGTTTTTAGTCTCAAAAGGAGGATTCTGATATTTTTGAACTTCCCCTCCAATGGAACACACATACATTAGTTAAGATTTTTAAGTTTAACGTAGAGCTCAGCAGGAACCTTTTTTGGAAATCAGGCCTACTGGAAGGAACCGTATTTTGATATTTTCCACTTATATCAGCGGGAAGAAGAAACATTTGGGTGTGCCAATAGTGTAATTGATGGAGATGGAGATGTATAAAAAATACATGATTTGCACATGGAAACACAAGTTTATGAACACAAATATGGGGTTTTGAACACTCAGAGGATGAAAGCAAAATTTTGCAGGTGCATCTATTGTATCTTAAAAAATATTTTTTTCCCAAATGACACCTAGAAAGTCACTTGCAGGTGAAAACTGCTAGAATATCAGAAAGCAAAGAGATGGATTATTGGGCTCAGAAAATCAAAACATTATACTGCAGCTAAAGAATGAAGAGGGAGGTGAATTTGACTGAGATTTTATGTAAATCCAGTCCAGGTAGTCCACACCAGAGTTTGATTTACAACTGTAATGGACTGTGAGAGTGAGCAGAGTGCAGATAGTAAGCAGAAGAGCAGTTGCTGGTGGACTGCTAACCAAATCAAAAGATGGGCATTCCACCATCTCTTTGGTGGGTTTTCTATTGGTCCAGCAATATTTGTTGTCGAGGAACAGCAGAATTCAATTATCTAGGGCTCTAGATTTGTGAATTCATGACAACTACCAAAGCACAAGTAGTGTGCTGGATCCTACAGGTACTTCCTACTTGACAGCACCAGGAGTCGGAGCAACTTGTATTCCAGTGCTCAGCAGCTAACAGCACTCAAGTTACTGAGTTTCCCAGTTTATTTAATGTCATTGGCTTGCTCAAAAATCTAGTTAATTTCATGGAGGTAATATGTTTCAATCTGTAATACAGTCCATCTCATAGACAAATCCATTTCTATATCAGATGGAAGTAATGTAAGAATTTGTATGTCTGAAACAACTCAGCATGAAGGAACAAGTCACCTGCCATCCTTCCTAAGGTATTTCCCTTCGCTGTGGCACCAAAATAAAAATATCCAGTGGTGATATGAATTAGTATTGAGATGTCCCACCGCACCAGACCTATTAAGCAAGAATGCCATTTTTCAACAATAGTGGACTATATTATTGTGGTTCTTAATGGGGCAGCAAGCTCAATCTAAAATCAGGATACCAATAACTGGTGTTGCTCTCCACTGTTTGCTATATCACACAACCTTCTCCGCTCCTGTTAGTTTCTGAGGTTATAAAACATCTTGGGTGAAATCCTGCCCCATTGAAGTTATGGGGATTTTGCCACTGACTTCACGGGAGCCAGAATTTTATCCCGAACATTACCTTATCATTTGCCACCAGAGTTTTTCAAGATCCTAGTTGACAAATATAAATCCCCTTCTATGGCTCCACCCAGGTAGGAAATGACAAGCCCCTTAAGCTACATTGTATGAACAGGAACTGGCCCTTCATTGTAAGAAATGTGAATTTTAGGTCACAAGTTGAGTGTGAGGGCCATAAATACAAATAGTACTAGAAATTGTGCACACACTTTTTTGCAACATTGGAAATTTCAGCTTCTTTGGGACTCTTCCTCCCCCAGTAAAATTAGCAGCAATTTCACCCCTGTTTTCCCTCTACTCCACCCCCACAAATGTTATTCAACCTATGAGAGGTTTGCCAAAAAAAAAGCTGCCTGGAGTGCATTCTTTGTAAAGTGCTCTACAACTTTGCAGACTTTGAAGCAGCTTATTTGAAACTGTAGAAAAATTTAAGAAAAAAATTAGGGGTCCAAGTTCTCAGCCAATGTAAATCAGAGTAGCTCCATTGATTTCAGTGGATCTCTGCTGATTTACACCAGCTGACTGCCTGGGCCTAGATCTCCCCAAGTGGTGTAAGGATATATATTTAAAGTAAACATTTATTTCATCACTCTGTTGGTGAGCACTTTTATGTACCATCTTCCTTATCGTTCCCCTGCATAGTTCAGTTGTTAACATTTTCTCCTTTCATGGTCTTTAAGATGTAAATAATCACCTGATTAAATATCTCTTGAGAAGATTATGCTATGGATACAGGACCGTCATTGCAGCCCTCATAATCAATGTTTCACTTGTTCATATGATATATGTACACCTGCGAGTTGTTGCCATTACCCTTGATTGCAGTGTGGGAGATTCTTAGTTTCAAACATAATCATGCAAAATCATTTTTTTAATAGTGTCTAGTTGCAAATGCAAAAGTAAAGAAATGCACCTACTGTAGATAAACAAAGCAGCATGGCTTTCATAAAAGAAACAAACAAACCAAAAAAACCCCTAACAACAGTTGTTGAGGCAGCTTTAACTCCTACATTCCTCTTATCACAAGCAGGATGGGTTTATAAAGGATACACCTTGCCAGAAAATCTTGATTGCTTTTTAAAAATTAATCGATGAAGGAGATGCGTTAGATATAATATATCTGGATTTTGGTGCAACATTTGAAGTTGTCTCTCACAAAATCTTATCTGAAAAATTAATTCAAATCAGCTTAAGTAGAATCACTGCCATGTGTATTGAACCCTCAGCTAACAGATTGTACAAAGGGTAACAATAAAAGGCAACACATTGAGCTTAGGGGAGGTTCCTAGTAAGGAACATGTTAAGTCCAGGCTTATTTAACTGCTTCGTTAATGATCTGGAAGAGGGGAGTAAACATCCACTTAATGAAATTCACCAATGATACCAAATTGGTACCACTGAGGACTGAGAGAAATAATAGGAAGGGAACAGAGAGATTAGAAACATACCAAGGAAATAATTAAGAAGAATGCCAGCGTGGACAAATGCCAGGTAATATACTGGGGGAAAATAAACTCAGACACCAATGCTCTATGGGAGGGAGAAACCTGGAAAGTAGTAACACAAGGCTGAGAGTGAAGAGCAAATTTACCAAAACTCTGCTGTGGAATATGGCAGTAAAATAACCAAAGGCACCAAAGCAGTTCTGGACTACAAACATAGAGGTACTGCGAATGGTCGTACCCTTTATGCCAGAGGGGAAACGATATAGATACTGAGAAAATGACTCTGCACTACCTGAGGATTCTTCCACTGGTTGCTTAAACAGATTTCAAGGCTGCTTCGTGCTACCCAAGAGATGCAAATAGCTTTAGCAGACCCAAGAATTGGGCCCCAAGAATAAAGGAGAAATTACTTTGGATTGCCCCAAAGAGGAAAAGTACAAGTAATGTGATACTTTTGGGGGGGAAAATAGAAAAATTATGCTGAGTATCAGGGGGAAAAACCTCCCAAGGGTGAGCTCTATTGGGTTGGAGAATAGTCTGTCAAGGAAAGTAGTTCAAACCCCATCACTTACGATATTTAAATACTGACTGGAGATAACCCCAGAATAATGCACTATAGGAAACAACCCTGCATTGACAGAGGAAAGGGCTAGGTGTCCTAACAGGCTTCTTACACCTCTAACTTTTATGATACTAAGATATAAATTGCTAATATTACTGCAGTGTTTTAATCCCCACCCACTACATTACATAGACACATGTGATTTTTTTTTTAGAAGGTTTGGAACTGTTAGCATCTCAGTTATGGAAACCTTTGTGCTAAAATACTTTTGTGATGTATTGAGATAAACCACATAATTCAATAACTCTCAAAGTCTTACTTATCTTTTTCTGAAGGGGTGCCGTTGTTGAACTTCAGGGTACATTAAAATATATTGAAATATTGACACAACACCTATTAGAGGAAAACTGCCTTTATGCTATTCTTTGCTATGTACTATTTTATTTTTCGGTGAGTGTCCATCCTGAGTTCTGCACTCAGAACATGAAAAATGGCCAAAGTAGGTTTTGAGAAATTTGCTCTTGTAATTACAGTAAAAGGGCACCTGTCAGGAAAATACATCAGAGTAACCAAACATAGATAAAAACATAGCTTTGAATTGGGAGAGCCAATTCAATCACACTATAAGAAGGCACAACTCCCACTGAAAATTCTTATAGTAGAGTAGAATTTGGCACTGCACACAAATGCATTGCAAACAAACTGCAGCTGTAGACTTCATAAAAAGGTGAAAATGACTGTCAGAGTATACATCTGAACTACACAGTAGGCATAAATATTACTCTAACTAGTGTCCTGAAGTGAATTTAAGAAGGCAGGTGATCATTTATATCTAAAAGACTGGAAAAGGGTTAAATAAGGGATTATGAGGTGGAACTACTAAGATGGTAAGATGCACTTTCCAGGAGTAAATATAGAGCACATTTTACGAAGTAAATAAATAAAAATACACCCAAGCAATTTATATCCCATGCACTCAAACTCTTATTGGAATGGCTGGTCTCATATCCTCCTCAGAGAAGAGACTGTGAGTATAAGGTTTGGGTGAAAAAACAACCTCCCTACTAGCAAGATTCTTGCAAATTTTGAGGCACAACAATTTCACGAGACAGGTATTTAAATCTCTGCTGATCATTTTCACTTCCCATGCTTGCAATAATTCTACAGCACAGCTAATATTTGATTGATCAAAAGTAAGCCTGACATGAAACTGTCAGGAAAATGAGAGTGAGACAATATTTTTGGTTGGCTCTACACAGGGGCTGTTTGCCACAGTTTAAATGTCTGATTTACGGACCCTGGCCTATTCTTATGCATGCACAAAATTATTCATGCACGTACATACACCCACAGTTTACAGGTGCAAACATGTGTGCATAAGCTCGAAGTGTTGAGCTTTTAGGGTACGCAGGCAGATGTTTGCATTTGCGAAGTATGTGTGCATGTCGTGCACAAAATTGCATGTAAGAAGAGGCCAGGTGGAAAATTTGACTCTAAATCTCTGGTAAACAGTTCATTGCAGATCAAATTGGTCATAAGATACTAGAAGCTACATAATACTGGAGTTGTGACAGCACAGCTAGTTCTGTCCCTTTCATCTTTCTAGTAAATATTGTTAGTGAAACAATTTGGTTTCTTCTTTATTTTGCTAACTAGACACACACATTTTCTTGTCAATCACCAGAAGTGTTGAGGGAAATTTAAAGGCACTAGATATGGAATTAATTATCTTCCTGCTTACGCTAGTTTTATGCTGGTGTCATTTCACTGGGCCAAATGCAGCACCAAAGTCAATGGTGGTACATCAGGATTGAACTTGGTCCTATGATTTCAGTAGAGTTATTCCTATTTAAACCAGAGTAAGTGAGAGGAGATTCAGTTCTGATGTGGACAGTGGTGTCCAAAAGTCACCTCTCAGTGGTAGTGGAGAGATCACAGTTATTACTGATTCCAAGTGTAGAAGTACTACAGTATCTCAGTCACCATGGTGTGGTAAGTGTCACTTAAATATTGACTTTTTAATGGTGACCACTATAACCTTGTCAAAACAATAGCTAATACTATCCTCAAGTATTGAAAGGGTAAAATAAACACCAAGGTTGGGAAGACGTATTAATTAAAGGAAAATTTATGCTGAAGATCAGTAAAACATTTTGTGATGTTGAGTTCTAGTAAGTTGTGCCATAGTGTCCCAAAGAAAGAGAAAGAACACATTTACATTTTCAAAGGATTATACATAGACAAACTAATAAGGCTTCCTAACCCTCAGTGATCCAGGTGGGTAGGTAGATAAGGATGATCATCAGCCCCATTTCACAGAAAGAAAACAGAAGCACACAGAGAGATCGACTGACATTCCTATGTCACACAGCAAGTCAGTCCAAGGTTAGATCCTACAAATAATTAAGTAGCTTTTTACAGCTGAGGAATCTGAAAGAGAGGCCTAAACTCATCATTAATGTAGCTGCACTGATGTCACTGGAGCTACCCCAGGAAGGAATGTGAAAATGTGGCTAAAAGAGATTAAATGACATGCCTGGGAGGCAATGGGGTAGTCTGACAGATTAGCCATTGGCTACTAGCAAGTGCTTTAATAACCAATGTGACCTAATCTTTTCCCATCTGGGATGAGTTTGTAAGTGGGAAGGGGACATTTTTATAGGGCAAATGGTGAGTGTGCCTGGCTGGCTGCTTTGTGTCAGGGGGGAGAGTCTCTCTGAGAGCTAACAGATGCTCTTTGAACTACACATAGTTGTGTATGCTCTGTTCACTTAATGTTTTGGCAAAAAGCCAGCTTTACCTCTTACAGATGTGCTGGATCTTCCCATTTTATTCCACAAACAGTGGTAACCCTAATAAAACAGACTGCATCTTAATGGCACATTGGAAGGCAGTATCCCCATTCATAGTTAAAGAGAGACTTGAGATAACCTACACTGGCTAAAATGACACAACCAACTGCTGCAGGGTGACCAGGGTACCTCCTGCGTAGCACAACTTGGCAAACAGGCCTAATGCACTGGTAGTCCAGTAACAGTCAAATTAACACGCTGTCATGAATCATATACTGTCTCCTATTCTAATCAGCACATACTACATTCTCTGTTCTCCAAACGATATATTTAAAAACATATTTAGCATAATACAGTATTACATAGTTCTACCTGTGTCACCTGTCTCTTGTTCTGGTGTACATATAGGGCCCAAGTTGTTGGACCACTATACGCACAATTGTGTGGCAAAATTTAATATAGGCTTTGGCTCAAGCCCTAAATGTATTTGTTACTTGTGTGCTAGTAACTTACCTACACCGTAACTGTTTTTTCTACTAAAATAATCTGACAGTAAAACCAAACCAGTTGTTTCAGGAAGGTGTGTATTTGACAATTTAATCAATCTCTTACTCTTATATATATAGAGAGAGAGTAAACTATATATATATATATATATAGTATTTTTCATCCATAGACTTCTGAGTGTTTTACAAAGGAGGAAAGTATCATTATCCCAGTTTTACAAATGGGGAAACTGAGATTTTGAGTATTACATTAGTACACTTATAAGCAAAATACTAATCAATAGGGGGATACAACGTATACATAGTTTTCATGAATTACTTTAACGGCAACAAGAAATCTGTAAGATATCGAAGACTGACACTTTTTTTCATACATATCTTGTTTATGTTTTCCCAAGGAATATGGCAGGTGTCCTGGATATTTTCTTGAAGGGTGTGTGTGTGTGTGTGTGTGTGAGAGAGAGAGTGAGAGAGAGAGAAAGATAAATATCAGCATTTTGTCAAGTATCAAAGGGGTAGCCGTGTTAGTCTGAATCTGTAAAAAGCAACAGAGGGTCCTGTGGCACCTTTAAGACTAACAGAAGTATTGGGAGCATAAGCTTTCATGGGTAAGAACCTCACTTCCCCCCGCCCGAAACCTTCATTAATGAAAGCTCACAATGTGACCATGCAGTAGGTAGATGTTAGTACATCCATTGTACAGAGGGGTAATTGAATCACTGTGTTGCTTTAGACATGTCACAACAGCCTGTGTATGAGTGTTAGAGTTTTGGAATATAATCCAAGAATTGTGTCTTCTACTACTGTGCTCTAACAGACCCATTGCTATGGTATCACTCCAGTACAGTTACAGAGCCAATCTTTTCCCAAAGCAAGTTATCTGGGTAAAGAAAATCCCTGTCTGGTCAATGGGACACTCAAAACAGTTCATATTTCTTGAAGATTTATGGAGTGAGCTGCTAAAGGAGACTTCAGCTTCTGTAGCTGAATTCTGGCATTGGGGCCCAGAGATGGACAAAAGTTGTGTGGAGTTTTTTTAAGTTACTTCCAAACATTTACCCTAAATCTTGAATTACCGTTTATATTAGACGTTTCTTCTCTCTGTGTGAATTACCAAAACAGGTCCAGAAATTTGGCTGTCACTAAAAATGGACTATTTAAACCCAAGTAGTGAGAGTTCCTAGCATCTCCTTGCCAGCCACATTTTATACTTATAACATCTGAAAATACTGAGTGAACCCAATATCCATTCTGAATCTTTGAAGTGTTGTTCAAGCCTTTGAAATATTGAAACAATTTACTGACCATTTAACATCTTTTTGGATATTTTAAAGATCTGGGCATTCAAGTCTCTTTTACTTGTACCATTCTTTATTTCCCTGCTAGGCTCCAAACACTTGAAAATACATGGGCTGCAATGAGCAAATAAATGACATCCTA
The DNA here is from genome assembly GCF_027887155.1 of Malaclemys terrapin pileata. Lineage (NCBI taxonomy): Eukaryota > Metazoa > Chordata > Testudines > Emydidae > Malaclemys > Malaclemys terrapin. The sequence continues at coordinate 21,865,686 of NC_071518.1, forward strand.
GCAGAACCTAAAAGCAGGAATAGGTTAGGTACACTAGGGAAGAACAAATTTCTTCATTGGATAAGTGAGGAGCCTTGTGCCATTTCATGTAAACTCCTAAAATGATTGTAGGCTATCAATCCACTTGCCTGAAATATTTTTTAGCCCAAGGAATGAATTTGGCAGGGAAGTTAAATGATTTATTTAGAAGCCTTAGGCTTATTTTTAAAAACAAATGAATGAAGAGAGTGTTTCTTGCTCTTTGAAACTTTCTTCTCTGTTTTCTCAGCTCCTGAACATAGTGAGTAACTGTTCACCAAGGCACCCCCCAAAATATTTCCCTTTTCTTGTATCTAGGTGCTGTTTGCAAGTAGCAATGCACCAAACAATTTGTTCTGGGCTATATTGCAAATCAGCATTTATAAATCAGAACTTCGAGTTAAAGTAAAAGTAGGATTTCATAAACTAGATCATTATTGTATAGCTTCAATGTTATAAATCAGTCAGTTGTATCCTAAGTGCAAAGTGAGGATTTGTAAATCAAAGCATTTTATTTTGGAATTTCTCAGCTTGATTTGTAAATCTGTTATAGAATTTGTAAATCCAGATTGTGGTATGTAAATCGATTTTGGGACCTATAAAGCAGTTAAATGTTTTAGCTAAATCTAATGTTTAAAATAATGATTTCTGAATCGAAATTTTCTGCTGAAGATTTACTGGCAAGTTTTATAAATCAGAGGCAAGACATATAACTCAAACTGTGAGAAGTGCAGATTTATAAATCCAACTTGTAAATCAATGGAAAAAACACCATGTTTTACACTAAATAATATTTTACAAATGGCACCTCATACATCATGCAATTGCCACAAATCTTTTACATGGAAGTCAGGATACACAATGTGAGACTGAATTGGAAAGAAAAATTATGAGAAAATTTGCTTAGTGGGTTAAATGCTCAGTACAAGCTTCTCAGATTGGGCTTGTGTTATCAGGGAAGAATGTTCAGTTGTGTCGACTTAGTCAATAGTGGACGTTTGTCCAGATCAATACACTGTGGCATGATTCACAATGTTGGCAATCTCAGTTGAGGGGAGGCCGCACACAGGAATAACAGTGTGTTGTAGATCATGATTGCAAAGTGTTGGCATAGCTGTGTAGAGAACCTTATGCAGCACCTCTCTGCAGGGCACCTGTTATAGCAGCCTGAGAGAGAGCCAGAATCACTGAAAAAACTAAATGTTGCCACTGGTGCATATACCTGAATGGGAGAAATTTGAAGCAAGAGCCAAAACATTGTTAAGGGGATTTGAGATACAATTCTCAGCTTTTTACTTCTAAAGGAACTTAATCACATATGCACAGCTGAACTTAGATCTAAGAGCTGATAATCACAATGTAAGGCTGGTTTCTGTGCATGAAGGCTCTCTAGACACTTCCATATCTTGGCAGTTGGAGATTCTAATATTGATTTGGCGGACCTGGGGTTATCATTTCTGTAGCCATGGAAAACTGTGTTTTTCCTTCACCTTTCCACTTTTGGAACCAAACATTTCTGCCCCTGCTGATTGCCAACTGGTCACACACCCCAGTGTGTTCCCTAGCCCCTCTACCTACCATCTCCAACACTGACATGAAGCAGAAAATCCTGGTCAGGGGAAGATTATGATTACACTGACCTTTCTGGTTCCCTTTCAGCAGCATGGGCATAGCTCCTGTTTGCAGTAATATGAATTCCATAGTGTGACTCAGTGGCATTCTAAGCAGCTGTCAGGCTTTTGCTTTTCATTTGGAGTCTGAGGCAAATGGTAGTAAGTTGGAAAGGTTTGCCTAGTGAGTATAGTATCCAAGGCACTTGTTTGTCAGACTCTGAAGGTATGCGTACTGCAATTAGACAGTATAGACGCCCATGGCCCAGCTGAACTGGGCTTATGGGACTCAGGCTGTGGGGCTGTTTAATGGTGTAGATGTTCGGGGTTGGGCGACAGCCTGAGCTCTGGGAGCCTCCTACCTCACAGGGTCCTAGATTGTGGGCTCCAGCCTGAATGTCTATACCTCAGTTCAACAGCTTCTTAGCCTGAGCCCTGCGAGCATGAGTCAGCTGGCACTAGCCAGCTGTGGATTTTTAATTGTAGTGTAGACAAACCCTGAGTCAGAAAAGAGCTTCTTGAATCAAAGAAAAATTGCACTGTGTGAGGTGGTGAAGTTCAGGCTTGTGTTCAACTTTTTATATGGGGTCTACATTCTGCTGTCCACTTCCAAGGGGAAATATCTTGATTCTCAAAATATTTTAAAACGTTCTAAATGCTGGACCACATGACGTTCAGGAATGTTAAGCTGGTGTTTGTGAATAAATGCTTAACATTTTAAAATGTAAAAAAAAATCTTAATAGACTATTGTAAATTTTTAAAGCAAAGAAATTAAAAGTTAAAGTTGCACTGAAATATGTTCTAATAGATTTTAGTTCTGCAACACAAGCAGCTCAGTATATTCCCAGAGAAAAAAAAAGTTCAAATGGAGTTGAAGTGGTGAATACTTATCAGTATTGTGAGGTAAAAATCATTACAAGGATCCTGTAATTATCCCCAAACCCAGGACATTCAGAGATCTGATTAAACGTGAAAGAAATCCAAACTTGTTCAAGTAGAGAAGTACACATTGAGGGCCTAAACAACCTTAGCTCTGTCCTGTAGAGACACCATGCAATCACTATCCAATGATGATTAATGCATTTCATAGTCCTTTAGATAAAACTGATATTTGAAGACACATTGGGTCTTTCACATTTTCCCTCCTCTTAGTATAGTGAAGTGGTTATGTGCGAGGGGGTCAGGGAGAGAGTGAGGATACAGGGGGAGGCAAGGATTGGTGTAATCCTGGCTGGAGAGGAGATGGCAGTGGTTGAGGAAGGGGGCTATGTAAGGGAGGCTGGCAATAAAAGTGAAGGTGAGACCTGAGTTAGGGAAGACCTGGCACTGAGTCCCAATGTGTCTGCACTTTAAAGGCTCCCACTGCACCCTTGCCAGAGCTTCATTAACAGTGCTGCCTCAGAATCCAGTGGAGCCAAGCACTATCTGTGTGAACCTGGCTGCTGCACTCTACGAGTTCTGTAGCATGCTTTGACATACTGCTATTTCACACCCCAGCCTTCAGTTCCACTAGAAATGGTTGCAATCCCTCACAGACATTCCTCTCAGCTCTCTAACCTACCATGGAAATCAGGGACAACATTGATAAAAAATAATCAGGGAAATATTTGAGGAGGAGTAACGAAGACGCAGACATTTAAGTGGCTGGGAATAAAGAAGCTCAAATATTAGACACGACTTCTTGACTTACAAAATGTGTGTTTCTAATAGGAGACAATGTTGCCATTCAAAGTCACGTCCCTTAAGTGACATTATAATATAGTTGAATGTCTGTGATGAAAGTGAAGCTCGATCTCATGCCATTGTTCCGAGTTGCCAGCAATACTAACTTTGTTATTATTTGGCCCAGCTTATAAAGGTTCTTTTCCCCCTCTTACTTTTCTGTGGGTCAGAGCCTGAAATAGGCATTGTTATGGGTCTGAACCTGGATCACCTCTTCAGCCCAGCTGAGCTCCATGCCTATCAAGTGCTGGTCAGATCTTGGAGCCATCCAGCCGCTTCAAAGCTATCAGGTCCTATACCCTCCCTACACTTGGACTTTGACTATTGCCTTATCACAGAGGAGCCTTTTCCCCTCTACTGTTGCTACCAGGCGTGCAGAAAACAACAATGGAAGCACTAGACAATGCAAAATACCTGCAGCTGCAGCCATTTTATCTACTGTATCATTTAGATTTGCTTCGAGCCAAGTTAGATGACACAGTGGTTAAAATACTGGTGGCTACCCAGTACCTCACCTATATTAGGAAAGAAAAGGCTAAACACAGCTGTCCTTAGCACATTTTGAACCTGTTGTGCACAATGGAAGCAGCTGCCCCGGTGCTGACAACTGACGTGGTAGTGTGGATGGGGCTCGAATGTTCGAAGCCGGTGTTCTTGACAAGTGCTGAAAACATTTGAGCTGTGTCTACACCGACACTTTAATTGCTATCGCTACGGGTGCAAGTGCACCCATTACTGGAAAATGGGTATAGAATATGCTAGGGTAGACAAGACTAATGATAGCTAGAGGTCCTATTGCAGAACAGAGGGTGGGGGAGGGAAACAAACAAACCAAAACACCACAGCAAGCTAAATTACAGGGACTTTGATCACCAGGTGAAACAGAAATGTTTTGTCTCATACCATCAGAAAATTTGCATGCTGTTCTATGCTTGTCTGACTTTAACTCACGCTAGCAGAGTCAATTATGCTTTTCATACACTGACCCACATATGAGTGATTCACATCAAAAACACATAGTACTATTTACTTTCTTTGTTCCTTTTTTGATGAGTTGGACCCTCCTGAAAATACATCAGAAAAAAGCAGGATCCTAGGGTAAAAAGAAATAGAGAGGTTAATAATAAATAGGTAAATGTTGTTATTTGTATAGTGTTTACTCTCAAAGGCCTCAGTCATATTCAGGGCCACATTATGTATGATTTAAAATAGAACAGGCTGCTATTAGCAATGCTAATTTGCATGTATATGGCATTATTCATTTTCCAAAGTGGGTAAGTAGTTTCAACCTACTTTTAAAGACAGGGAAATTGATACACAATGTTTAAGTGACTTGTCGAAATTATATGAGTTATTAGCAAAGTTGGGGAATAGAAACAATATCTCTCGACTGACAGTATCTTTTTCTAATCACTTAGACTTTGCTGCCTCACCAGTCAATAAACCCAAATCCAATTGCAAATGACATATTTTTGGATTAAAATATACTTTGGATTTACCCAATCTTTGTTATTTACGTGGTCTGATCAGTTATGTAGTGAAGCCAATGCAGCTATAATGACTAATGCCAGCTTGATGATCTGGCCCATTATCTAGCTCATCGTGATGTATAGCTAAACAAAGTATAAATTCATTATGGTTGACTAGACCTCCTATTTGTTGTTATTAAGGAAAAATTTCAGTGAAAGTGAAAGTCATTGAATGTGATAGAAAGGATAGAATATATTGCATACTATAAACAAATCTCTAAAACTGGTATCTCTCTAGTTCTAGAGCAAGTCAAACCAAATGGTCAAGGCAGTAGTCAAGAATGATCGTGATCTAAGTTCTTGCAAACAGTAGCTATAGTTCTTCCAGATTACTGGCTCAGATGTGCTGCATAAATCTACATGAGTCTTCCCATTTGTGATTTCACATCCCAATGTAACTAGCGGTACTAATACTTGAACTCATTTAAACTCTGAGCACAATAGCTAGCACTCCAGCTAATTGTACACTTATAATGTGCTTTCAACATGTCCACCTTTGCTAACAGCTTTGGTCTTTTTGCTGGCCTTTTCCCTTTTCCTTACTTGTAATTTTCACCTAAAAAGGAATATATCATTACACAATCAGTGAAGATGACTTTCCTTGTATTTGCCCTTTTCCATGCTGTAAGTAGGCAGACAGAATCTTTACTCTTTTCTGGCAGTAAGTGGATTTTCACACTGTCTATATCAAATACTTCATCAAAAAATACTCATCAACTTGAAGCTTTGTGTGCAAAAGTTTCTCAACAAGATTTTGCCTCCTTTATCACTGACCTATGCCTGACCAGAGACAGTATATTAGCAGCTGTTATTAACACACACATTCCAATTTCAAAAGGAAGAAAACAAGCAAAACAAAAAGTTGTTAAAACTTCCATTCATTTTGCAAGCCTGCCATGATTTTGTCCAAATTTCAGTAGAGATTTCTTCCATGTAAGGTCTGGCTTCTGAGCTTCACCCGGACTGAACTGAATGGAACAGAGACAGCCAACTTGATTGGCTATAACAATAACTGGCAACACTGATTGGCTCCTGGAGGCCTGCAGGACATTTCAGGGTGTCGTTGAACTGAGAGGCAAAGGGAGACGAAGTAGTTAACCTTTCCCTAAACCTTACTTATGGAGGAAAAAGGCAAAACTATCCCACCAGCTAATCTGGAGCTGGGATTTCCTGTTATGTGCCCTTTGACTCCTTCTGACAACCCTGGCAAGCATGTTGGCCACCCTACATTTAGATTTAAGCATAAATATGTTACTTGATTTATGATGCAGTGTATTGTCTTCATTTTTGTGTGTTTTGTTTGTGAGCCAGGAGTCAACCTGGATATGCAGACAATGTCATGGATACTCAAGCACAGGGGGCCAGTAATAGATTACAAGGGGAAAATAGCAAGACAAGACTAAAGGACATGCTCTTTTACTAGCAGGCTTAAAAAATTGCATTGTGAGATTAGCATAAGAATGACCTCAAAGGTGAGAGACCCCATAAACATCCAGTGAAAAGCTTCTATTAAAAGATATACAAATATATGATACCATTTTGGCTCAAAAGTCAACAGATGAAGACTTTTTAGTTGAAGTAGCTGTCTTGTGTTTGTTATGATTTTTGTATAAATGAGTTAGTGGTTCCTTGATTATTTACACAAGGTAAACTACTTAGGCATAAGGAAGAACAGGAGTACTTGTGGCACCTTAGAGACTAACAAATTTATTAGAGCATAAGCTTTCGTGGACTACAGCCCACTTCTTCGGATGCATAAGGAGAGAATCTTGCATCTCTGCCATCTCCTTGAGAAACATATATAGAGGCACAGGGCCCTGTTGTTTTCCTGCCATTTACACCTTGGTTATATCTTCTGATAGCATGTTTCTACATCAGAGAGCCATGTCAGGAGTATCTCATCCTCATCCTCTTATACTGTGACATTTCCCCATGACCGAACTAAAGTCAACAGGAGTTTTGCCTTTTTGAGGTGTGTGGGATAGGACCCATTGTTAATCTCATTCAGCCATTTTGCTGAGGCCTTTTTCAAAACTTCTCCCAGTATCAAGGCTCATTCAAGGGACATAAGAGTGTGTATGCATCCAACAAAAGAAGTGTTATTAAGAGATAGAGGCTGCCAACAAGGAAATTTCTTGAATTTACCTCATGAGAAATAGAAAAGATTTTCAAGAACAGGATGTTCTATATACCATAAAGCAGTACTAACGCTGAGTCCCACCTCTACTTCATTTTGCATCTGTAAATACAACTGAACAAAAAATTCTAAAATAAGTTTCAGGCCCAACACTTGTCCAAAATACCAACACCAATCTAATTAATCAGACACACATTACATTTACACTCTAAACTAAAGGAGCCTAGAAAGCCATTTTGCACAAGGTAAGTAGGTATCCTCCAACTAAGTTGGGTTACACAGTGGAAAAGGATCATTCATATAATTCAAGCAATGTTTTCTCCATGCCATCACACTTTCACACTGGTTAGGTGCATTGTTAGGGAAAGGAGGTAAAGGGAACCAATCCGGATCCATATTAATTGTAGGACCTGATTTCCAGAGTGACTTGCTACTGTGTGTGCACAGCCTTTTGCCTGCAAAGCTATTTGAGGACTTCTCAAACAATTGCTTTTGCAGTTGAAACATTCTAGCACCTGCACAGATGAGAGAATTTTCATGTACAAATCTCATTTATCCATCTGCATGGCCAGATTCTTAGCAGTTTATGTAGTTTTGCTGCTAATAAGGTCTTATTATGAGACTAGTTCTATGATAATATTTGTGGATCTGACCCATGTTTTTCTTTTCTTTTCTTTTCTTTTCTTTTGGTTAAACCACCCCATGGTATTTGTGTGATACGGATGCTAAAATACTCTTGTATATAAAATCTCATCGGAGATAAATATTGATGCAAAAATAGAGTAATACGGGAGAATCATAATACAGTATTTTTAAGAAGTATTATCGTCTTATGGAAAGAGAATCCCTTTGTCTAGAATTTTTTTTGACTTTTAATTATAATTTTAATATTTGTGAGACTGGAGATAAATGTGGGGTTAAATGGGTTAAATGTGGGGGTTAAATTTGGGGCTTTGTGGGGTTAAATGTGGGGTTAAAGCTTTGACTGACCAAGGTATAATGGTTCATCATGCTGCATCCAAGCCACTTGAATTCAAGTGCTTAAAGGACAATAATTAACTATCCCAGACTTGAATCTATCAAAGAGCTCACTTTGTAGTCTGCCAACAAAGTGAGTGGTTTGACATTAAGGGGGGGATGGAATTTGGAGAAAGTGCCATGGAATCTATTTTTAAAATGCACCTGACATTAAAAAAAAAAAAAGGCTATCCCAAAGGAAGTAATTTTAAATTAAACCAACAGAAGTCATAATCAAGTCAAGTGACACGATCTCTATCTGTTTAGAAAAAGAAGGGGATCTTGGGAGTTTAAAAAGGGATGCCTCTGCAGACAGAACTTCCGGATGCTCTGATCTTCAGTGACCCAGCTGTTGAGATCCCAAAGTGCATGGATTGTAAGTATCTGAAATTTCTGCTTATCTTTCTTTTTTTCCCCTTTTTTTCTAGTTAAGTTTCTTTTCAATACCTCTTAGTTAGTTCTCAGAAATAGGTTTTCTGCATTATTCACTTTGATATTTGCATGCTTCCTTTATTGTGTTTGGCTTTGGACATAGTGTAGCTAAATTGTGTGTCTCCTCATCTTTGTTCTCGAACTGCACTGGTTAAGGCAGTTCACCTGGGAACCTTTTGATGGTACATTTCTAAAACATATCCCTTAGGATGAATCTGTTTTCTCTTCATTAGCTGGGACAAACAGCAGTGTGTTTGGACTGAAGCCAAAGCACCGATACTGTTGCCTTATTCTAAGTCTTTGAGAAAGGGGAGTTGGCAACACTGAGTAAGCTTGGGCATCCATTAAATGTTTCTGGCTGTGACAAAAGGGCATATGTGAAATGCATGTAGAATTGGGCATATAGGAAAGACGTTTGTGACAATGACCTCTTCTCCTTCCTAGATCTCTTTATAATGAAAAGTAGGATTCTGAAGAGAAGCTTTAGCTTTTTCTCTCATTCCCTTTTCTTCTGTTGTTTTTCTGTCTTCCAACCTCTGTTTTCTCAAGATGTTTCTTGTCAGACTCACATGCCCAGATGATTGGTAATGATTTAAGAAATGCATAGAACTGTGTTTAGTCTTCTGGATATGGGATTCCTCTTTCTTATTCTGTTTTCTTTATCAGTTCAATTGTGCACTTCCTTCTAAAACTGTTGGATAAATTTGTGATTGATAATTAGGAACAGCAGATAATGCTGTATAAGACAATGCAAATGGGTGCTGATAAGAAGAAAGCCATTAAAAGAAAGATGAGACTTCTCCTTCTACATTGTCTATGTTGTTTGTCTCTGTCCCTCAAAATCCTGAACAACTTCAGGAGTTCTATACTTTTCTATCATCCCCCTGAATTGTTTCCCTTTCTAGGGGTGCTTTGTGGTTGGAAGAAATGATGTAAAATAAGAGCTCTTTCTGAAGTAGACCGTTTTAGTGGTGGGGGAACAGTCACTATTGATCTGATTTTTAGAGGATTCAAGCACCCTCAACACTCACTGCAATAAATTGGGCAAACTGGTGCTCAGCTTCTTTGAAAATCAGTAATTATGGAGGGATGTGAAGAGGGTATAGAGAAGCAATTTTATTCATGGGACTGAAAGGCTGCTGTTGTGGAGGAAGAAGAAGAAGAAGATGATTGAGGGCTGGATGTGGGTAGAGAAAAAGATGGAGGAGTCAAAGATGGGCCCCATGTTAAAGGTCTGGATGGTGGGGAGGATGGTATTATGCAAAACCTTAAGGAAGTCTGCTCAGAGGAAAAGCATGATAAGCATAAAAGACTGTCCTGTCATATCAGTTCATGTCTGTATCTCTTAAAATGTTATCCGTTGTTTACTGTTTTATGTACCTAGGATTAGAAATGTAAAATAAATTAGTGATGGGATTACCACTTAAAGTCCAAGGTTCAGTTCAGTATGGTTTAATGTTTGGATTCTTATCGGGCAGGTTACACCCCAAATTATTCTTATTACAGGTAACTGAGACCAGATAAATCAATTCAATCACTCTTTCAACCTTGGACTCAATTATGGTGTAACTGGACTTTGAAAATGGCAATAATTAGATAATTAAAATGTGCTTCAATTCCATTATAATATCCATAAAATTCCACCATCTAAAAACTGTGTTTTAACATATTTTACTAAATATAATTCATGTAATTGTGAATTTTATATCCTACCCAGTTATGCAATTAAATAGTATTTGACTATTTCGTACAATTAAAGATTACAAAAATCTTCCTACATATAGTATGATATATTGAACAACTTTTTATGATAAACAGTTGACATAGTTAAAGTTATATTCATTTAATTCAGTTTTAATTAGTTAAACAGTAGTTTAAAATGTGAGCTTTTGATTAACTGGCATTGCTCGTATGTTTGCTAGCTGTCTTTCCATAGTTCTTTCAAATTATGTATGTGCAATGCACTAATGTTCATGAAGGACATTAGTATTCTATTGGATGTGATGCCAAAAAATGTTACCTACAGTAATGTCAAATATATATTTCTATATATGTGGCTTTTGATAGGTGCAACTACAGCCTGAGATGAAAATCAAAGTTACGAATAAGTATCAATCCTGCAGAGAAATCCACCACCCTGGATCTCCATGAACCTGAGTCAAACAGCGTTTCTCCTCTTCCATAGCTATCTGGAATAGCACAGCAAAAGCCTGTGAGTAGGGTGCAGACAGTTTCATACAACAACTACTGGGGGGTGGGGAGGGCAGGGCTGTGGAGACAAGATAGAAAGGGGCTTGGCGGAAAGCTGACAGGAGAGAGATTGGAAGCATTTGTCAGTCACAGGGGTCCAAGTTAGGATATCTTCATTGACTATCCATGGGATTTAAAGAATTCAGGACAGAACAACTTAACTGAAAGGACTTTACACCTTAAACAAGGATCCAGAAGTAGCATTTCAAAAGGGAGTATTCCCAAGGGAAGTTGTAGCCGTGTGGCTTGAAAGCTTGTCTTTCTCACCAACAGAAATTGGCCCAATAACAGATATTGCCTCACCCACCTTGTCTCTCTATTTCCAAGGGATTTTAATAATTTATTGTTTGAGTCTGAATTATAAAACTGGGAAAAGGTGATATTAATTTGAATTTGTTATAATACTTGCTTTGCACAGTTAATGTCAGTATATATATAGCTGGGGAAAAGATTCCAGCTGGTTATAGGCTAGAAATTACCATATTAATGTTTTATTTGTGTGGCAATCTAGTTGTGTTAATTAATGTTTTGATGTAGTTACCAGCACTTAGTGGTCTCTGAATGTGCATGCTCTGCTGACTTATGAGAATTAGAATTCTCTAGGTGCAAATGGTACAGCATGGGCCCCATCATGAAATCTTTACTCAGGTCAGCCTCCCATTTATTCTAATGGGAACCTGTCCAGCTTAAGGACAATGGGATTGAAATTTAAGACAGCAGAGTGGAGTTCCTCCTGGCGAGAAGCAATGAGACAGCAGTACTCAGAGAGAGATGCCTTGGGGGAAAAATAGTTACAGAGAGATATTAAAACCTTGACAGGTGTTTCCAAAAAGTGTGATATTTTGTTGTCTGTAGCTACTTTACTGCAGCTTTCCTTCATATAAGCTTTATCTTACATTTCTGTCTCAGAATGTTCCCTCTATTCACAAAATGTTTCTTTAGGTACCTTATTTAATTCGGAAGGGAGCTGTTCATTGCTTGAACTGTGGAACTATGAGTGCTCCTCTTTCACAGGTCACAGTCATCTCAGTTTGCTCCACCCTCTTTCTTGAATTAAAGCAAATTCTTCCATCTTTCTGCTTGATTTTTTCTGCCAGATGAAAAAAACAATGACATGTAGAGACATAAAAAATATAATGTTTAACCTTAAAATTGGGTGTCATTTACTAGTTTTTCTTCATTTCCTTCTCACTTTCTCTCTTCCTCTCTGCCTTCATCGCTTTCTCTCCCTCCCCACCTTTTTATTTTTTTTCTCTCCTTCCTCTCTGTATCAGTTGGCAAAAGCTGATTTATTTTTAACGCACACGTTCCTCTGACTGCTCTAGTGTAGTTGGGCTGTGGCACTGAAAGAGTTAAACCTAACAGCACTGTGTAACTTAGATAAAATGTGTGAATTTTAATGTCTAATACAAAAAAAAGTCTAGCAGGGATGATTAGCAATAAAATTGCTCAAAAATGTTTAAATTGAAGGAAAACAATTGAAAATGGATTTAGAAATATAATGTTTAGCTTAGCAAGCTATAATGTTGTGTTATTTTAATCAGCATTGTAAAGTAATTTGAATTATGCAGGAAGAAACGTGTGTGTTTTAATATATAATTTTTTTCTCCTAGCATTGATCAAAAGTTATTTCATGTTAATATTTTAGTAGCATGCTATAGGTGCTAAAATTCCCTCTACTGGGGGGGGGGTCTTGTTTTTTGATAATTTTAGATCTATTTCCTACAGCCAACACACTGGAAAAAGTAGTAAAATGTATCTCAGGTACTGCTCCATGACCTTCACCTTGGAAATGTTGATGTTCCCATCAAATGGAATGCTCAAGGTGCTGGCCATAAGATATTTCTTTCACCTCTTGATCATTGGTTTGAATCCAGCCGCTCGCTGATACTTGTGACCAACTCTTATTACCATCTGGTGGCTGCTCTGTAGTCTGGGTAAAATAGGTGTTTCAAACCAACCAACAACCCACTATTAGAATGAACAGTCCCAGCGGAGAGGGAAAGAATTGAGTGGCTATGGAGACTCGTGATCCCAGCGGTGCTTCCACGTTAGGGTTGATGGGCTATTGTGGGGAACAATTGTCATGGCACTACCTGTAGTTTGACTTCCAGTTCTGTGACTAAATAGAGGAGTTTAGTTTCCATAGCTTTGTCTGCCACCTTTCCCAGCCATGAAATCGACTGATACCATTTTACAGCAGGAAACTGGTTTTTAAAAGTCAGGTTAAAAATAGTTCAAATTGACAAAAGTAAGGGAATTTGAGCGCTATTATTATACATATCTGGACTGTACTGACTCCCAAAGGCCTTCTAGCTCCATTGTTTTAGATGCTATATAGATGCACAAGAAAACATAGCCCTGCCCGAAACAGCTTACCCTTCAGTGCTGGCATTCTATTCTTACTATAGGTAACTGAAACTAGTGATGGGCAACCATACAAGGTTCAGATAAGCACTTCCCAGTTCACACATTTGTCTGGAGCTTATTCAGATTAGTCCATCCATTTTTTGGCCTCCCTCCCCCTTCTGCAATGCTTCCTCTCTTTCTCTACCTCTGTTGTGGGATGATCAACCTTCCCATCTGGTGACAGCAGGACTTTTGTGTGGGGGGCCTTCTTCTTCCTTACTTGCATCCAACCTCTCCCATCTCTTTTGGGCTGGTTTTGTAGGCCTTGGCACCATTGGTTGCATTCTTCTGGGTAGGTTACATGACCCTTGCTCTTCTTGCATGGAGAGTTCCATATATCTCCAACTTCCTGCCATCTTCTTGCCACAGCAGGGGAGAAAAGAGGGCTTTGAACATCCACATCTGTGGAGCCAATCTCCCCGGTCCTCTTAGGATATGTCTACATTGCAATAACACACCGGCGGTTGTTCCATGTCAGCTGACTTGGGCTCCCCGGGCTCAGACTACAGGGCTATAAAATTGCAGTGTAGACATTGGCCCTGGGACCCCAAGGGTCCCAGAGCCCAGTCTCCATCTCAAGCCTAGATGTTTACACGGCAGTTTTATAGCCCCACAGCCCAAGTCCTGCAAACCTAAGTCAGCTGATATGGGCCAGCCATCTCATGTTTTATTGCAGTGTAGACATACCCTTAAAGGAAAGGTTCTGCTTCCTCCACTTTCAGGACTCCTCTTGTGGAGAAGCAAAGAGTCTCTGCACTCTCCTATCTGATCATACTGGGGTGTGGTGATGGTACTATAGCCCTTCCACAGATTGGACAGAAGTGACAGCCTTTCCACAGCAGCAGAGAGAACACTGCTGCCCCTTCAAACTTTCTGCCTCTGGCATTTCGCCAGTGGAGATACTGCAAAGTTTAACTGTGTGGGCCCCAGACTGGCCATGTTTGGGAGCTACTTAACAGCACCGTAACCTTTGGGTTCTCAGACCGAGAAATCTGCAGTGTGTTCTGATGGAGAGGGTGCTGCATTTGCAATAAGGAAACCTGGGTTTCTTATTCTGGCTTTGTCACTAACCTGCTGTGTGATGAGGGGCAAGTCACTTCCCCTCTCTGTGTCACTTGTTACCGGCCAACTATTTGTCTGGTCGATTTAGATTCTAGAAGCAATTCAGAGCATGGATTCTCTTTGTGTGTTTGTACAGCACCAAGCACAGTGGTGCCCTGATCTCAGTTAGGGCCTCTGGTAAAACAATTAGTAATAATAAACAGCAGCAGCTCCAGTGAGCAACAGCCTGGAGGCTGGAAGTGACAGCAGAGAATTTCCTTTCTCCTCTCCATCAGCTCTCTCCTGACTCTGCTAAAAGTCAGATTCGGTTCAGTTGAAGGAAGTGTTCTCTGGTGTTTGTGGGCGGGAAGGGGGGAGATTTCTCCTTGTTAGCTGTTCAGTTCTCCTGTTGCTGAGTACACACAGCACTTTAAAATGTTTGCACCACCAAGGCACATGAGGAGAGGGGGGAGTGAATCAGACATGCAAAGGCACATGTTGTACTAAATAAAATACATACTAAATCTCTGAAATGTGCTGAATTCACTTTCTGTGAGACTTCAGTGCCAGTGCTGAACTGAGGGGAGGCGGGTGAACTTAAATTAACCCAGGAAAGGAGGGTGAATGCAGCTTGCAAGAAGCAGATGCTGCAACACCAAATAAGCATATTGCACAATAAATAGCAGTCATGGCTTTAATTAGGAATTCAATTGAAGTTGGAAACCGCTTGCCTACAGTAAAATTGTCCTATTTAACATTTCTATCAACATTTTTATCATTGGCATTGTTGCTTTTAATTTAACTTTCAATTTTAACTTTCAGTGTTACTGATAAAATCTTGGTCTTTACCCCATTTGTAGTTCTTTCTCATGAATCTATCTCTACTGTACCTTTGAGTCCCAGGCACTGAATGAATCAGAGAAAGATGCAGACCAAAATATACAGTCCACCCACCAACCCCCCTTAACACACCTGGTACTAAAAAAATAAAAAGTGTGTGTGTGTGTTTAGTGCCTGAACAAAATGCCTACATTAAAGTTCTGTTGAAATTAATGTGGTTATTCATAGTGTAAGGAGAAATGAAGAGCTTGACCCCTATCAGTGCAAAAGTGGAGTAAAATGCTACCATTGTGACATGGTAGCATTTTACACTCACTTTGCACTGAGGTAAGTGACTAAACAAAGTTTAGGGCACCAGCAAATTGGGTCTAAAGTCAAGATGGTGCTATCTTTATGTTCACAATATAAAATACATCTTTATATTCTTTCTCCCATCATTGATCAACGTGTGCTGATTAGCCATAAGTTGTTATTTCAGATCCATTTAGCCTTCTCACTTCTGCCTATAGGCCTTTAAAGAAAATACTGTCATTGGTGCCATGGGTCAGAGAAGAAGCGAAGGGCAACAACCCACAGGTGTATTGTTCAGATTAGGGATGTAGCAAGGTTATGTGTTGAATAACGAACAGTAGCTATTTTTAGGTGTTGAGCAATATGTAGGAATGTTCAGACAAGAAAATCTTGCTTGATGTGTTTAAGCAATGCACATGTCACTTATCTATTGCAACTCAGAGTGCAGAGGCTGAGTAAAGTTTCCTGGGGCCCTGGGCCAGAGCAAGTGGCGGGCCCTACCCACTCCTTCTGCGTGTGGCCCCTCCCCCATTCCGCCCCTTCTTCCTGTGGCCCTGCCCACAGCCCCACCCCTTTCTGCCCCTTCCCTGGGTCCTCCCCACACTGCAGCCCTGCAACCCCTTTTGCTCCTTTCTGCCCCCCACTGTGGCCCCAAGACTGGAGAAGCTCTGTCCCTGTGCCATGGCCCTGGGGTGCAGCAGGGAGTGAGAGCTCCTCCAGTTCCAGGGCCAGGGGGTGGATTTTTTCCGGGGCCCCCAGGCACAGGCCCCATCAGCCCAGTGGCTAATTGGCCACTGGGTGTGTGTCAATGATGTAACAGTCTAAAAGAGAGCAGCAGGTTACAAAATCTGCATGTCCAAGGATCCAGCACCACTGTGCAAGTGGTGTGGAAAGTCTGTGGTTGCTAATCCAGAAAAAGGTAGAGCTAGGATAGAGCATCTGCCAGTGGGGAATCCTCTGGATCCCTGCCTGTCATTTAAAGGGACCCTCCCCTGGTGGAGAGTTATGGTGGTATAACTGCTTGTCCTACCTTGAGGGAGACCCTGTATTCAGGAGTAGTTAAGAGCAGGGGAGCAGCTGCAAACTGCACCCTACAGATCTGAATCAAGCCCCAGAACTGAATTCCAAATTGCATGCTCCTAAAAGTATTATAAATAAAAACTGCGTAGGCTCCCACTCAGTACCACTCTGGCGAGGAAATAATGATTCAGAAGTCTGCTTCCCAAATCCTACAGAGCACACCACCAATGCTTGTGCTGAGTCTCATAACAGCTTACAGAGAGTGGAAACTCATCCAGCAGGAATCTGGATATAATCTGTTCAAAAGTACAATAGAAAAATGATATATTAGTAAATATACCAAACAATATCTCCTCTCCCTTCCCCCAAAACCCCCCTAAGAGCAGAGAGCCTGATAATGTGAGTTCGAACATGTTTCTGAAGGAAAACATAGTGAGTTAAAAATATTCAGGAACAAATTTTCTTCCCATTTGTATACTATGGAACTCTAAAATTTTGGAATAAGTTTAGTCTCTGGGTCAAAAGGCTGACGTACCCATTACTAAGCCTTCTAAAGATATGAGGCATCTGACATTCCCTTTTCCTCAGAGGTGAGGGGAGTGACAGCTTTCCAAACGGGGCTGTAGTTGGGGCAATGATGCAACATGAATAAAGTATTCCTGTGCTGCAGTTGGGTGGGAAGGGGAAGCAATAAGAATAAAAATAACACTGGAGGGAAAAAATGACCTTTTAAAGGTATGCAGCCACTAGGGACCTAGCTACTGAGGTTCATTTTTTCAACAGAAAACAGCTTTTCAACCAAAACAAAAGGTTTTGTGGAAAACTCTTATTTTGGTTGATATTTTACAATGTTTAAACCAAAAATTAGATTTTTTTCAGTAAAGATTCTGTTTTTCATAATTTTTTTTCTTTTCCTAAAATGATTTTGAAAACCATTTTATTTTTTATCTTGGCAAAAAATGGATTTCTGTGTGTGTGTGAATCTTAAAATAATATTTACGGTGAAAAATAATGCGAAGAGCTCTGAGATCCTCAGAAAGGCAAAGTTTTATTTGTTATTATTTTTCAAATACTTTTAAGTGGAGACCTGCATATGTGCATAACTGTGAACTAAAATAACAGTGACCAGGTTCAGAGTGAAAACCTGCCGCAAGACCAGTCTGCCCAGAATCTGATATGAATTCTGCTGCCCTTAACCCATGCACAGATATTCCCAACTTGGATTTTGCATTTTGTTTGTTACTTTAATACTCTTCTAGCAATGAGAATAGTTTGGATGTGAGCTTTGCATTTCCCTCACTCCATTCCAAGTATTACCTGGAGTGATTCAACAAATGCGAACTATTGCCTCTCCATTGCATTTGTTAACACACAGTTTCTTATTCGAAGACAATGTAGCTTTTTAAAAAAAATCCTTATTTTTTTTAATTTGCATTCTGTTTTTAACACCCAATAACGAAATGTTTGATACACAAATAAGAAATCACAACATCTCTTTTTAATGGCAATTCTTCATTGCCTTTGGCTGAAGATGAACAGTAACTTGCCTCGAATTGTTCATTTCCTGGAAGAATCTACAGATGTGGGTGCAATATTGTATAAGTGCAAAACAGTATTTTTGCATGGCTAGTTCAGACATGTTTGAAACCACAATAATTAAGGTAATCTTTTTTCTTTACCTGATTTCTAGCTAACACATTTAACTGAGTGTGTGTGTATGTGTGTATATCCCTGCTGTATCACAGATTTGCTTTATAGTTCCTGTGTGATCTTGAGCACTTAACATATTTCTGCCTCTGTTTCCCCATCTGTAAAGCGGACTTTGCCAACTTCACAGGATTGTTGAGAGAATTACAGTCATATTTGTAAAGCATATTGAGACCCTCAGATGGAAGGTGCTGCATACATGAAAACAATTATCATTGTTTGTGATTTAAAAAAAAAAGTTTGAGAAATGCACCTGGAAAATGACTAGGAGAACTTGTGTGCAAGTTGCTATGAGAAGTCTCTTGCTGGCCACTATTATTGTTTATAAGTAATAGGTCTTAGTGCAGCTGCTATCTTGAAATACATTTATTTTATTTTAAATATCATAGTATTACCTATTCAGCAATTTCCTTGGATTAATATTAAAAAAAACTTTAACATTTTAAAATGTTATTCTTTGCACAGAAAAAAAGTAGGCACTGCAAAAATAATTTTTTTCTTCTAATGTTAGTATAATATTGGGCTAATGAAATTCAGAAAAATATTTTAGGTACATACCCAGCTGTGTATGTGAGACTGATATTGGTTAACCCAATACCTGGAGTGGGTGAAGAGAACATTTTTTTTCTCTTCCATTCTGCTCTACTGACCTTTTGCTTAGCTTTTTGCTAATGTCATTTTCACTCTTGGTTGGGCTTTCTTGACAGTTAAGATGGCTTCTTTATGAAGATACTGAGATAAACTAGGGTCATGCATTCATTCACATCACTAAAACCACTTAATCAGTTACTGCTTCTGTATAAAATACCCCTGATCTAATCAAGAAAACATCAAAACCCTGCAAAGCGCCCTTGTTAATCCTGTCACTTAGTACCTAGCCAGATTTTGAAAAATGTAATCTAATTAAAAAAAAACTTAATCTTCTTTCAGAATTATTCACACAAGTTAAAATGTATGCTTTGGCTGAAGATATAAATAATTTGCATACATTAGGAAACTAAGTGAAATGGTAACACACATTTAAAAACTGGATTGGAGCCTCCATTATTTTATTATACTACAAAACAAATATATGTCTAAATTTTTATTAATGTTACCAACCCCCCACGAAACCTATACCAAAATTGTACTTTTAATAAATACATAATAGGAGGTTGGGGAAGAGAAATTCTAGACTAAAAGATCAAATATACACAGAAGAGTATGACCTCTGCATTCCAGCCTTTAGTTTTTATAAATCCAACATGGCCCATGGACTGCAGATCCTCCAGTTAAAATAAAAAAAATAAAAAAAAAAGCAGCCATGGAGCAGAATACACTTCTAAACAATTATTTATATATATATATATTCCATTTTAGAAGTGGTTGCAGGAAAAAAGCAAAAATAGCAATGAGCAAATGCCAAGTGATCCTATTTTAACCCTAGCAGCATTTCAATAAAATGTAGACCTAATTTTGAATGTACTCTTTATTACTATATCACAGTTATAATATCAAAGTGCTCCTAAGGTGTAATTAAAGATTTACCTAGATTTATGAGACTTTATCATTATCAATAGGGTTAAAGAATGCCAAGGAGACCCATTGTGTAAGGATTTTGCTCAGCAGTTTCCATAGCAGGAAGGGCATTACAGAATTACTTTAGTGCTTTAGGAAAACTTGACTGCTAGGCACTAATATGAGGGACATTATTAGAAAGGGAACACTCTGGACACGTTAGTCAGGCCACCTCTGTGTCTTACGCTCTTCCCTGGAAGGGAAAGAAGAAAGGGCCAGTAAAAGGGAAAAGGGCACTGTGGGGTAGAATTCTTAGGAGGTGTGAAATGAAATAGAAAATAACAATTATAATAAATAATAACAATTAGTAAAAATCCTGCAAACAGGTATTGTCAGTCCTCAGAGGGATCTTGACAGTCCAGCTCAGTGTGTTTCCTTAATAAAATTCCTATCCATGGTAATGTATCAATGCCCTTCAGTCTAAATATTACATAACTGAATATTCGAAATGCTGATGCTGAACACTGCAGGTTCCCAGACATTCTCCGCGTTTATTCTAAGATTGCCAAGCATTTCCTGCTAACTAACTTACATGTGCCCTCCTGATGCAATCTAAACTTTGTTTGGAGTTGGAAGATGGGAGCCATTTTCACTGGCATTTCAAGACATCATTCTGTCTCACCTTCCAGTTTACTCTTATGGGCAGATACGCTAAACTCACTTTGACTAGTAGCTTACTCCTCAAGCAATTCCACTGATTTTAATGGAACTTCTCAAGCTGTAAGGTACAATGCATTGTTAGGGTTTCACAATCTAGCCCTTACCAAGTCAACTGATCATAGCCACGTTAATGCATTTAAGAAGTTATAGTATGGTTGGATTAGAAAAGTGATTCCTGCATTAACGGTAAACTCTTTGAGACTGGATAATGTATGCAATTGTCTACTTTATTGTACATAGATCTCACTGGAAACATCTCAGCGCTCCTACACACAGAATCTACATGGCCTAACAGTTTATCGAGGGCAAAGGATGAAATTCCTACCTGAGTTTAATATAACACTAGATTCTGTTCATGGACTGGAAGCACTAATTGGTTGTCTTGCCCTCTAATATTAGTCTTTTCCACTGTGGATCTTTGATCCTTTGGGCAAACATTTCAGTTTCTATTTGCTAAGGAAAGGTTCCATTCGCTGCATACATAGTAGTATATGGATGCCTGCTTCTTGTCACTCTCACTGAGACAAGGTAGAAAATCTAATATTTGTTGCACATAATTTGCTTCTTTGTAACTGCAACTTACATTCTGTCCCTTCCCCTCTTTGAGAATTTAGGATTCAGATTGCAATGGAAATATTAAGTCATGGAAAAAGATTCTCATGAAGAAAGGCTGACTCCTTTTTTAGATAGACTTTTGCTTTGAGGAAGCTAGATGAGGGAGGCTGGTGGCAGTGTAGAAAGCAATAACATTAATCTGCTGATTGGGTTGCTTTTCTGTAAGCAACTCATTTTTAGAATTGCTTTCAATAAAACCCTTAGGCGTGTGTGTGTACATGTGTATGTGCATAAGTACATACAAAGAAACCTAGCTACTTAGCTATGGTAAAAGAATATTAAGGTTGTAAATTCAAGCACTCAAAAATTTAAAAATGCCAGAATTTAAGTTACCCAAGCAATCTTAATTGTGCCCCTTTGTGCATATATTATGATACAGTCTTTAATTATCTGATCACACGGTAGTTTTTTCCATAGGATTTCTGCCTCACTCAGTGCACAGGATGGACCGTGTTCTGGTAATGCATTAGAGTTTGTACTGCATTATATTTTTTCAGTTGTAGGACCCCTACCTTGTTTGCTTTAGAATTCGAAATGTGGATGGAACACAAGTCAGGGAACTGCTGTAAGAGAGGGGATGATTTGTGGTTAAGGCAGGTGAAAGCCACTCAGAAGAACTAATTTCTATCCTTACCTTTGCAACAGATGTAAATCACTTAATCCAAAGTTTTGGCAGGTGGCCATTAATTGTACATTCCTTATTTTCTGGGTGCCCAACTTGAGACACCAACTTTCTGATCTGCACAAGTCCTGAGCATTAACAGTGGCAACTGAAGTCAATTGGAGCTGCTTAGATATTCACCAGCATGGGCAGTAACACTGAATGATCTGAAGACATGAGCACAGGGTGCGAGTCAGGAGGCCCTGACTTATAACCCTGTCTGTGTCACTGCAGGGCCTGGGATAAGACTCCCTGTCCCAGTTTCCCTATCTGTAAAATGGAGATAATTGTACTCTCAGATCTCACAGGGGAGGGGTGGAGATAATTCATTAATATCTGTGAGACATGCAGATTCTATGCCGATGAGTGCCATAGAAAAGACCAAGAGGAACTAAATAATTCTGTATTGAATGCAAAAAAGAAACCAGGGACCACACACTGAATGATGAGGATAAAAAGAAACACTGAATAGTTGGCTCATTCCCTGAGCACATCCAACAAGTGAGGCACAGTTCATGTGGAAAAATAGCATTTAATTAAAAACTGCATAATTATGATTTTGCACAAAAGGACAGAATTATAGGTGGATGGACATCCTAAACTATGGAGTTTCCTAACTTTTAAGTGCTTTGCAGACTAAATAATATTCTTTACAATTGAGTGTGTGTGTGTGTGTGTGTTTGTTTTTAAGGAAAAAGGTACAAACAAATTCTATTTTGTGCAACTTTAACAAGTCGCATCACGAATAGGATTTGAACCTTGATCCCTCAGAACACACTTAACTGAGTTACAGGACTAGTTATGTTAGCTGGTACAGGAGAAGGCTATTGACGGGGAGGGGATGGGCTGCTGAAGCCATGGGCTGATTCAGAGAAGCTTAGCTCTCTTGCTTGACCCTCTCCCTCCTCAGGATATGGTGGGAGCTCTTTCCCTATGTTGGGCCACCAGAGGTGGGGGATGGGACACTGGGATCTTATGCTGAGGCCAGAGGTATGGACTATATATCAGTGGTTGTCCTATTCCGCTCTTTCTTCCTCCCAGAGTTCCAGTCTTGTGTGTGTGTGTGCTGCCGCAGTTGCTGCTTTGTCAGTAGGGTGACCAGACGTCCCGATATCGAGCAGTTTGTCCCGTGTCCCGACCGAAGTATGGTCGGGACACCATTTGTCCCGATATTTTGTTTCGGGCGTGGTTTCTCCCCCCCCCTCTTTCTTGTTGCTTAGGTAGCGGTGACAGGCAGGGGAGCGCCTGTTCAATTGTTACACTCACCCTGCATGTCCGGGTCTTGGCGGCAGGTACTTCCTTCTTTGGTCGAAGACTCGGACGGGTGAGTGTAACAATTGAAAAGGCGCTCCCCCTGTGGCGGTCCCAATATTTTTGAAATCTCATCTGGTCACCCTATCTGTCAGTGGTGTGGCCTTGGCTCTTTAGGTTTGTGTTCATTTATTTTGGCATGGTGCCAAAATTTTGCTGAAAATACAAGTGATAGAAAGGAAACTGATTTTTTGTTTGAAGTTTATAACTCAGCCAAACTTGAGAAGAATTTCATAAGACAAAAAAGAGGTAATTCGGTAGGCCCAGGACTATTCTCCTTGTCAAATTTCAAGGGATTGCTGCAAACAATTAATTTGTGAGAGCTTCTCAATTAAAATAAAAGTTGCATAAATCTTTTATAATAAAAGGGTAAATATAATCTAAATTACCACCAGCTCCCCCAGGATACACACAGAGCAATGTTTAAATTAAGAGAAGACTGGATTCTTGCAGCTTAAATATAAAGTCAATACAATGTTTTGCTTTTTCAGTTCCAAAACTCAGAGTTAAATAGAGTGTGCATGCTGATACAATAAATAAAATCTTCAAGTATTCCTAAACCCCACCTGGAAATATTTCTAGCCCCTCTAGCCCTTTAGAAGGCTGAAGACCTGAAATGACTCCAATAATAAAAAGTCAACTTGCAAAGTATTGTAAAGCATAAGGAGCAATGGGAGTGTAGTCAGAAGAAAGTCCTGCAAGGACAAGTACAGAGGAAAAACATATTTTTTTATTTTTTTTCTCTATATAATCACTCTAAATCCATGCGAGAGGAATGTTTTACCATTTACAAGTATTCTCTCACCATACCATGCCTTAAAGAAGAGATATACATCAAAACTTAAGCCATGTATTTTCCTTCAGCAGCTAGAATTCAAACAGGACAGCTTTCCAACAGTGTACAGCAGCTTCTAATACATTGTACTGTGAAGGGATAAAAGTCTTAATATAACAATGTAACTAAACTAAATCCCGTCATTTGGTTTCTTTCACAGCTGCAAAATCATGGCAGCCCTGAATTGGCCACACAGCTGCTTCTACAAAAATCATTTAGTAACAACAATAATAAAATTCTCCTCTCCGTTAAGAAACTATATATATATGAGAGAGAGAAAGAGAGTCTCACAATGTCATCTCCTTCACTCCTCTGTGAAATACTGTCTTTGACTTCTAAACTTAAACAGCAGCACTTCCCGAAGTGAGGGAAAACAGCAGCATGGCTGTGCAGCTGCAAAAGGCTGGCTGGGTAACCATCACACAGGGTGAACTAAAATAGTACAGACCAGTCCTACTGAAAGCATCATTCCACACTGGAGAGTCAAAGAAACAGACTAAAATGGGCCATAATCATGCACCAGCATTAAATGCCCTGGGGAATTTCCCCAGCACAGAGCACCCCTCAGCAAGTGCTGCCCCCACAGAAATGGCTTGGAACAGCAGGTGTTCCCAGGTGGATTGAGAACAGGTTGGAGATGGGAGGGTAGCGCTGCAGCCAGAAAGCAGCACAGCTCGTGCAGTCCTGTTCCCCAGAAACCTTTTGGCTGTTGCAAAGCCCAGAGGTACCATGACACCCAGGATATGATTTAGGAGAGCCCTTGCTTGTGGCATAGGCCAAACCCAACCTAGCAGCCCTGGGATCAGAGAGGTACAAGCGGCCCCCTTTCAGGCCATGTACAGGGGTGAATTAGGCCCTCCTAGAGGAAGTCTGTTCTTTGGCGCCTGATAATCTTACAAACAGCAGCAGATACCTGAGGGTTAAGGCTTTTCTAAAATAGATTCTATACATTGGGGGAGTTGTTTGGGGTCTGGAAGGTGAGGATGAGAAGCATGAACCTAATGCAGAAGGTGAGGCGAAGTCAGTGAAGTGATTCAAAGAGGAACATGACCTGGGTAGAAGAGCTAGAGAGGTGGAGGATTTTAGCTGCAGAATTTTGTGTTAATTGTAGTAACAATGAAAGCATCTATGGTATTTCATAATAGTAATAGCACAGTGTGAAAACTAGGGCAAGCAGGACTAACCTATTGCTGTACTACTCAGTTTCTTAAATGCTGATAAGTGTTTTTAATTCCATTCTATCCAGGTTAGTTATAAGCTCAGTGATATCAGACTGTGGCGAATCACGTGGCCAGCCCTGTCATCTCTCACCTTAATGAGCACTGAAAGCGAATAACTAGAAATTCTACTCAGTACTCCGCAGAGCAGTTCATTATATAAGTTCTACATATAGTTAAATTAGTAGCCTAGTTGACAAGAAGGTGACATAGCTCAACTTATTTTTTAAATTGCTTAACTTTATCACTCTATCGAACAGATTGTTCAAGTATTTATAGAGCAGTGTGCAACATCCAATGTGACCTGTAATTAAAGTAAAAATGGTCAAATAAAGTGACACGATCAAGTCGTTTAAAAATTAGTTGACCTCTGATTGTCATCAAACAAAGATTCGGGCTTGACCCACTAAATCTAATTTTGAATCTAACTTATGTATTCTATCAGAAGCCTCATTAAAAGACATGGCTTCTGCTGCTCTCCATTTACTAGCATGTTGTTGAGTCCCACCGAGGAGACATCAGACTTGTAAATATAGGAGGGTCCTAGTTGCCATGAGACTCTAAGCCAAGAATCGGGACTTTCTAAAAGTTTCTTGTTCCTGAAGGATATGGACGCTAAACTTCACTTTAACAGAATGTAAGTGATTAGGTATGTACTAAGGGCCTGATCCAAAGCCCTTTGTTTTCCATGGAAAGACTTCCATTGGCTTTAATGGGGTTTGAACCAAACTCTAAATGGATAGGGAAGGCCTGTCTATATGTGCATATCCCTACCTCCCTAGATGTTGGAACGCAGAGCAGATAACAGTATATCATATTTCTTGCCAATAAACAGAATTATCTGTTCTTAAACTCTAAGATAATCAGATTTGATTAACCAGGGAGAAGAATGCAGCCTATTGGTGGTGTTTGGGAAGTGCCACCTTTTATCATAGTTGCCAAGTGGTACTTGCTCGCATTTAGTGTTCGTTAATAATATTTGGCAAAGGTCCTGTTGCAAGACCAATGACTTGCAGAAAATATTGAATGCTGCTGCCGCCCTTCTAATTGAGTGGGGACTGTACTCAGACATTTCTATGTCTGCATCTCTTATCTAAGATCTAATCCAAGCTTTTATAATGTTAGTTCTGAGTGATGTATGGAGGCCTGCAGCTGTGACAATTAGTGTATCTACATCAACCTAGCTATTACCAGAGTTTCAATGTACTTTTCTACACAGGTGCAGAGTTATACTGTGGGATCGTGCTGGTCACTTGATAAAGCATCGTAGATTTACTATCTAAAAGAGTTTTGTGTTTCCCTGTAAAACTGTACCTGTATCATTGAGGATTTTTGTGTATATGAGATTTACCATTTTTTGGTAGAACCAATTCATCCTAAACTGCATGCCTGTCAAGTAGCCACATCTTTGAGGCTGCAAGAGGAGTTGTTTAATTATGCAAAGTGATTCATCAATATCACAGTATTTGGACTAGCTGGTTTGGCTGGGGAAGCAACCCTAACTAGCACATTGAATCACTTGGTTCCGGTTACTCCACTGGATGAAAAGGCAAAGCAGAATCAGAGGTTTTAACAGAGAAAGCAGATTGACCCACTGCCAGCCTATTGGCCATAATCTTAGCCTCTAAAAAGGCATTTTTCTCACCTTACAGGAAAACATCCTATAAATCCTGTTGTATGATTTATTAGTTGCGTTTTTCAACCTGAAAAGTCTGCTCTTGAAAGCCTCTCTTTCACACA
This sequence comes from Malaclemys terrapin pileata, assembly GCF_027887155.1. NCBI lineage: Eukaryota > Metazoa > Chordata > Testudines > Emydidae > Malaclemys > Malaclemys terrapin. Next base: position 21,892,306 of record NC_071518.1, read on the forward strand.
GATTCACTCAATATCAGGGAATCCTTCATTACCAACAGAACTGTCTGTTTCCACTGCATCTCTGTTAGGCTTGGCAGGCCAATGCAATAAAAACACCAGTAACTGGCTGGTCCTTCAGTAGCTTTGGCAAAACTTTCCAACATTCTGGGAAGGGGAGCATGAAATAGGTAGAGGAACTGAGGACAAACTCAGATAATAAAGAGGCATCCAGAAATTAGTGCTTCAGAACCATATGAAAAATGTTAGTTATATGTTCATGTTCCCCATAAGTACCACAACCTAGGGCATGTCTTGGCTCCAGAACATTCCCTCTGATAAGATCTTGGGCTAATTAAGCTGTTAGCCATTGAATTCTATCACAGGAATCTGTTGACTAGCTAGACTTGTACTCCTTTCTCTGGCGTATCTGTAGCTTGCCTGACCCAACCTGAGTAGTTAGCACATGGAGGGAGGGATCTTTGGGGATGGGTGAGGCAGGGAAGAAGAGACTCCGTATACCCTACTCCTTACTGTGCACATCACAATAACAGATTTTTGCCCGAAGGACATCTTGACATACTGTGAAATTAACAGTACTGTGTGACGTCTCTGCAGCCCTCTTCAGGGATTATTATATCCTCGCATACAAGGGTTTTTGAAAGGATCTTTGGGCTGCTTTTGAGAAGGGGATAGTTTGAGTAGGGGAGAGCTTTCCATCACTGAGAGGTGGCATGGCAAATTGAATTCAACAGCTCACCTTAATTGAGTCAGATGGTGCCTGCCATGCACTAAAACTTCAAATTTGATCTGGTCAGCATGGGTGTGCACTGCAGAGGTAGTTTGATGTTGGATTTATCCTGCCATGGAAACTGTCTTCATCAATGAAACAGTCTGCGAGTCTCATGGACTGTGGCAGCCTGGAACTCCAAACTCAAACAAGTAGCTGGGAAGAGGAGACAGATGGGATCCTCGTAGTCAGCTCCTAGCTACTCTTCCTTCCACTCCTTTTCAAATATTGGTTTTGTTGTGTACAAATCCATGCAGGGCTGGAAAAGCAAATGCATCAACCCCAGGTCGCTACACAATGTATTTTGGGGCTTGGCATGGCAAGATCCCTTTTATGTTAAGTGAACTTTGTAAAGTCAGCCTGCCTGGCTTCCTCTACAAGCATGATAAAATTTTTAAAAGAAGAAGTTCAATGCTGCAGTGCGATTTAACTGTACCTGTCTAAACTTCCTAAGCTTGACATGTGCGCATCAGAATATGACACATCCTCATCAGAATGATGTGTGAAGCCTGGGGCATTTCAGGCATGCTATTTAACCACACTAGTACAGTTAGCTTTAAAATGCTGTTTTAATATTTTAGTTTTCAGTACCATTCAGAGAACAGCATGCATACAATGGCTTTACATATAGGGAGTACAGCAAAGAATCCATGTCAAGCAGGGATATGATGGGGGCCACATGTTTCTAGCATCTATCTAGATAATCTAGAAGGAGCCAGATGACAGGAGGAAGAGAAAAGGATCATTTGGACAGGTTGTTTTCACACATGTAAAACTCATTCTCTGCATGTGCAGTGTTAGTGTGCACACTCACTTTTTAATTCCGAACCTGGAAAACAATGTGCATTAATGGTAAGATGAAGAAACTGGTGGAGGGAAGAGAACTGACTGTTTGTCCATTACTTGAGGTGAAGCATTTGGGAGGATAAAAATGATAGTGTCGTTCCCCCCCCCCCGCTCTTTTGAGCTTTCATCTAGGACTTTCCATAGAGGGTCACTCCAGTAATCCATCTAGGTCAGTATTTTGCAGATAGGATTGTAATTCTGGACAAAATAGGAAGAGCAAGTGCCCAAAGAGAAATATATCCTAGTATATCTGGTCCTAAATGGCACCTCCCAGGAGTATCTGAGTGAGTCTGTATTCATGAGATTTCCAATCCAGTTTGGTTGATCCAAGAAAATGGGATAATTCATATAGAAGGACATTTCCCCTTCACTTGATGCCATGCAGTTTTGCTTTAAAACCGCTTTGCAAAATTCTGCTTGCCTAATATCTCACCCTCAAAGATTGAGTATTTTTGTGTGAATCCTGAGGTTTCCTCTCCCTCTCAGACATCAGACATGATGGCAAAGGATCAAAGTCACAAGAGTTGTGATAATCTAGTCTGACCTCCTCTATAACACAGACCTTAGAACTTCCCCAAAATAATTCCTAGAGCAGATCTGTTAGAAAAACATCCAATCTTGATTTAAAATTGTGGGTGAATAGCTTTGGAGTGTGGGCTAGTCTATGTTCATGATGATTTTTCAGGGCTTCTTTTGAAACATCAGAAGGGAACAGAAGTTCACAAAGAGTATTTCTGCTTTTTTTAACAAACTGCTCGGTAGCATATGCACCACTTAATATGGCATATGCTAACTTCAGTGTTCTTAAATGATTAGCAGAGTAAATAGACATATATAATGGGAATGATCTGTCAGCAGATAAGTTACTGGTGTCCTGAGGGTGCAGCAAGGTACATACTGTTCTCACTCTTTTTCATCAATGTTCTCCTTTGTCCTCCTTTGTTGTTGCTTTTGTTTGTATTGTTTTGTATTGTATTGTTGAAAAATAAAATCTCTAATGTCACAATAACCATTCTAACCTGCATTTTTGCCCTCACAAACTGTACAGCCTAATAGTATCTAAGTGTAAGGTGGCATTACATATATGAAAAGTAAAAGGATTTCATGAGCTACAAAATATATAGCACAGTAACTATAGGAGCCCATTCTAAGAAGATGGTATTATAGTAAGCTATGGTACATCCAAATGTTTGTATGTGAGTGCAGTTGGACCAGGCTGCTGCAGAATTGGAGTGGCGAGCAGGGGTCCTGGAGCTGGTGTGGATGGAAAAGCAGAGCCAATGTGTGCTTGGTCCTGCAGATCCCAGGGATCCAGGTGGCACATGGACAAATGGCAGGTCTGAGGTCTAATCCCCTGCTTTTTCTATGGAGGAAAGTAAACCCTGCTTCCCCAATGGAAGAATTTAAAGAAGACTCTGTAAGGAGAATCTCGCAGAGTTCTCTGCCATGTTCCCCTTCCATAATAATTTCTACAGGGGTGGAGGCAACCCCAGTGTTAGAGTTAGAATTAGAGCTTTTGGTCTTGTCCAAACCACTGGAGCGGTGATACTGAAATGCTAACATTAAAACAGATATTGGGAGCAGTTATTGTACAGTATACAAAAGCCACATCTCACTATGTACAGTGACTACACTGAGTGAACTAATGGACGTGAACATAGCAGAAACCACAAAAATAAGCTGCATTTGGGAAATATATTACTCTCCCCAAACTTGTGTTGCTTCCATTAACACTTGCATTAATAGGAGATCTATACCTGCACAGGAGGTCTACATGTTCATTGTTTGTGACCACTGTGACGGGTTGGATCACAGAAACCCCCTTGGGAGCTGCCACCCGATGTGCAAAGACTACCCCTGCTCCGGTTTTCCCTGCCAGCTCAGGACTCCAGCACCCTGTCTTGCTGAGCCAGACACTCACGTCTGGCTCCAGACACAGACCCAGGGTCTGAATCACTTGTCCCAAAGCTGCAAGTTTACCTGAAAACAGCTCGCAGTAGCGTGCTTGTCTTTAGCACTCAGATGCCCAACTCCCAATGGGGTCTAAACCCAGATAAATCCGTTTTACCCTGCATAAAGCTTACGCAGGGCAAACTCATAAATTGTTCGCCCTCTATAACACTGATAGAGAGATATGCACAGTTGTTTGCTCCCCCAGGTATTAATACATACTCTGAGTAAATTATTAAATAAAAAGTGATTTTATTAAATACAGACAGTAGGATTTAAGTGGTTCAAAGTAGTAACAGACAGAACAAAGTAAGTCACAAGCAAAATAAAATAAAATGCGCAAATCTATGCCTAATCAAACTGAATACAGATAATCTCACCCTCAGAGATGCTTCAGTAAGTTTTTCTCAGACTGGACACCTTCCAGGCCTGGGCACAATTCCTTCCCCTGGTACAGCTCTTGTTGCAGCTCAGGTGGTAGCTAGGGGATTCTTCATGATGGCTTCTCTCCCTCTCTCTTCTCTTCCCCCCTTTATATATCTTTTGCATAAGGCGGGAACTCTTTGTCTCTCTGGGTTTCCACCCCCCCTCACTGGAAAAGCACCAGGTTAAAGATGGATTCCAGTTCAGGTGACATGATCACATGTCACTACAAGACTTCATTACTCACTTGCCAGCACACACATATACAGGAAGACTCACAGGTAAATACAGCCATCTGCAGACAATGGGAGTCATCAAGATTCCAAACCATCATTAATGGTCCACACTTTACACAATTACAATAGGCCCTCAGAGTTACATTTTATATTTCTAGTTTTAGATACAAGAGTGGTACATTTATACAAATCAGATGATCACACTCAGTAGATTATAAGCTTTGTAATGATACCTTACAAGAGACCTTTTGCATGAGGCATATCCCAGTTACTTACATTCACTTATTACCGTATTTTCTCTAAAACTATCTCAGTTACATTATATTGACTTATCAAGTTTTTATAAAACCATATAGACTGCACAACGTCACAGAAGGGTTTACTTTGCTCTGTGGCAAATTTAGCTCTAAGTTTCATTAGAAAAATTCAGCTCAGACAGCAATGCCCAAACCTCCTTCCCACCCTTGAAGAATTCCATTTCTGAAGGTGGGTTTGCAGAGTCTGAGACATTTTGCAGGTGGGCCTCTGAGATCTTAGGCATAACTCTTCATATACAACTGTTATTCTTAGTTACTGCTCTATGGACAGCTTTCCTAAGAGACATAATCTAAACAGTTTCCCTTAAACCAATCATTCTATCTAAAATATTGTAAAAACATCCATGACAGTTCTAGATGGATTATTTTAGATATAGTAGGTAAACTTAGTTGTTTTTAACTGATACATGGGACATATTTCTTCACAGTTTTGATAACCTTTATGCACATAGCAGTTAGCAGCTGAAAACAATTTTTTTCCTTAAAGTGTATCATCAAAATACAAAACCCTACATGCAGTAGGACAAAGGCATTAGGGACCAAGGCTTCTTGTTACTCTCTGCATGAAGCTGACCTTGTCTGTATTCTATAATGGAAGTTTTCTACATCATTCCAGCTTTGGGCCTCTCCTGAGCAAATGCTGTCAATCACAAACAATTGTGCCAAATGGTATACCAGCTTTGTTATGTAGACAAATGTCCACTATGGACAAAAATGAGATCATCAACCCTAACCCTAATAGGATTTAGAATTTGTTTTCTTTCTGGAGGAAAGGCAAGTACATAAGCCTACAGGGTGCTTTTGTTTTCACAGCAGCCTTTAGTGGATTTAGTAGGGATTTTGTACACTGCCAAAAATAAAAGAAATGAGGATGTTTTATGGGTTCTTCAGAGTTTTGCAGACAACAGTGGATTCTGTGCACATTGGGCCAAGTCCTGTGCACAATACTTAGGTAAACTCCCATACACTTTGAAGGAAGTTTGCCTGGGTAAAGTCCTCAAGTTATGGTCCAATAGGTTTGCTTGATGATTATTTTGACTTAATATATAATTTCTGTATCTTTATTTTCTTGTTTGTATTCTGTTTTAATGAAAAAATGTGAGGGGGACTGGATGTCTTAAGGGGCTGGTTATGGGACACACAGACTTTCACAATTTTAAATCTCAAGTTTAAATCCCGCTTATTTTATTCACCTCCTGCATGGCCACAGCATAAGATTTCAACAATTATTTCCACAGCTGTTGGTCAGACGCAGGATGCCACTTTTGCCCTGCCACTCTAACTTTCTCCCTTATCACTTCATCAGCTGCAGATCATCAGAATACGATGCTGATCTCTGACAACTAAGCCACTGAGAGAGACAGCATTTAGCAGCCAATGGTTGTAGGCCAACTCCGAAATCCCAAATTTGATAGGTAGTGTTCTTCCTCATTCAGAACCCTTTGGGCTTTCTCAGCTTCCCAGAGGTCAACATCAAAACAGGTCCTTTGCCCCCAAAGGAAAAGTGCACCCTGATTTCTCAATTCAGGAAGTAATGTTTGATCCATTACCTTCAATCCTATCCTCAAAATCGTAACCAATTTCCAATCAACGATATCAGCTGAGCCAGGCACCAGCAGGGATGGTCCCATGTTTGACGTGGGGCTATTAAATCTGGTGTTAGTACACAGCAATCATCACCCATCTGAATGCTGGCTATTCTAGTCAAGTCTAGTCAGGTTCTTATACCATGTTTGTCACCGTGGTATCATAGCACTGATGTCACCCACAAGATTCAGGCTGTATAATTTAAAAATAATCCAACCATTTTTTTTTCAAATATTTGAAATCCTCCTGCCCCCAAAAAACCAACATTGTTTCAAAACAAGGGCCAAACTCCACTTCTGGTTGTGGTATGGGCAGTGCCCACTGAATTCAAGAGAGGCTGTGGCCACTTATTTTGGGGCAGGATTCTGGCTGATTTCTTTTTCAAGACTAGCTGCCTAATATGTAAGTAATCCTTACAGAAAAGGGTTTATAATGGAAATATTGGCAAATACTTAACTATAATACTATATACTTAACTATATACTGGTGCTACTAGGGCGAGTTAGAACTTTCTCATCTGAACTATAGGCTCCTTTCCAAAGCCAGGGTAAATACATTTCATATACCCTCTTTCTTTTAAAACATTTGAAGTAGTTCTGAGAGTGGAAGGCTAATGGCATTGACTAAGGCCAAGTATAATGCAGACAGTTGATGTCTCCATAGAACTTTCCCAACGTAACATAGTGCAGATCTGTAATAATGGCGGTTTCCCAACAGCTCATAAACCATTAGCAAGGTGATATTTTTTTCAAATCATGAAAATTTTCTAATTTTGATCTTTTATATTAAGTTCCTCTTCTAAAGAATTTTTGCTGTGCAAAACTAGTTGATTTCTCTATTTAAGGGTTTCAGTGTAATTAAACTGAATGCTGAAAAAGACATCATTCTTCTTTTAATAAGGCAATTTACATATTCAATAACTTTAGACTCACTTGCTGAAAGACCGTCTGAAAGTTTGTTTGTGTGTTCTTTCACTCAAACGTTTTCAGGGTTTCTTGTCATGTTTCCATTAACACTATTCTAAATGAAATCAAAATATAAGGTGATGAAGTTATAAGATATAAGTTATTTTTGTTGGTTAGAGAAATAGGTTACAGTAGGGCCTAAACCTGCCACCAATCAGGTCAAGGGGAATTTTGCCATTGACTTCCATAGGAGTCGATTCTGGTCTAATAGTTATAGCAACAAATAGTTTTAGAGTGATATGGAAAGGTAGTGTTTTGCAGAGAGAATCAATGAGACTGTGTCATTATACAGTTCTTCGGATCACGTACTCCATTATAGGTGTGACTGAACAAATGCAGAGGATAAGCTTTAAGTTTTTAAATGCTTGTTATCAGAGCTCCAGTTTCTAATAATATCTTCAGTTTTATTTTAAAATATACCGTGATTTGATTTCTGGAAGAATTTTTACCAAGGAGAAATGATTGCATTTGTTCTTATTGCTAAAGCAAGACTCTTAACGGTAGGCAAGTGTATACAGTAGAACCCCATTAACTGGAACACTGGAATGACCTATTTGTCCTGGTTGTGCAGTTCTGTTCAAAGCTATTTGCACTAAATAACTTACTCCATGAATTTTAGTTCATTTTTTTTGGTGTGCAGATGATCCACAAATAGTGTTTGATCTTTATAGATCTGTTCATTATTCAAAATCAGTTGACAAATGTTTTATGCTAAGAATTTCAGACTATGCAATATGAGCTCTTGTTTTATGAATTAGGCACTACAACTATTTGCTATTGGTAACTTGCACTTTGATAGATCTCTGGAGTCACATAGTACTGCCTCTGCTTCTCTGATTGTCTTACTACAAGCTTTATAAGCACAGGAAGGGCTTGGGTAAGGTTTTTGAAGATTCCCATGGATTTGAACATTCACAAAATAGATATTTCCATGAGTATGAATAGCTCTTCCAGCATGAAAACTCAAGTGTATATATTTTAATCATTCAGGGTGAAATTCACACCTATGCAGAGGGCCAACACAAGGCCCATGGACCACTTAAGTTCAATTTGGACTTCAGTGAAATTTAAATGTAGTAAAAACTTTGTCTGTCCCTGTACCTTGTGCAGCACCTCCATCCTACTAAATGGAGGAATTTATAATTCACGTGAAATTTCCTCTAATGAACAAATTAGGGGGAAAGTGAGTAAAAGAGGTTGTACATTTTGTCAAAGTCAATTTGAATTTGAATGCACAAGTGAATCATTTTAAGGTTCTTTACAATGAAATAAAAGACTAAAATAATATTTATTGAATTACATTTTAAATTCATATCTATTTTTTTCTTATTTGGCAACTTCTTTATTAAAAGAACAGAGATTAGAATTTCACATCCATCTAACACCTGGTTAACCACTTAACCCCTTGGTACTGGCCAAATGCATCCCTATTAAGCAGAATTTTTGTTACTACCATCCCAATTAAGCAGCAGACATTGCTATTCACTAACATTAAGCTAAATTAGTTTCTTGGGAGGTGCCTTAATAAAGCAACCATCCCAATTAAGCCCATCCTCATTAAATGGTACAATATTACTGTTTTATTGTAATTGAAGAAAGGCTCATAGTCCCACTTCACACAGTTTAGCTACAGAAATATTAATAAACAACAGTCCCAACTAATATATTACTGCTGACTCAATATCTAACAAGAATGACCCATAAACTGTGGCACTTGTATATAATCAGAGGCATCTTACTTTACTTTTGCGAGCTACTGGAATATAGTGGAATTTTGCCTTGTTGTGATGTCCTTGTTCTTCTCTGTTGACATCATCACATTTAGTCTGTACAAAAGAAGTGTTGAAAAAACATTGACATTGCTGACTTAGGCTCCTTGGAGCTTTTTGGAGGTGATGACTATGATAAGCTGGAATCATTTGAGCTTATGGCGTTTTCAGTTTCCCAAATGTAATTCAATTGCTTTGCTAACTCTAATTTTTAGCTTTAGCTCCAGTTGTTTTCTAATACAATCCTGAAAGGGTGAATTTGGACAATCTCATCTTGGCCATTTTGAGCACATATGCTAGAACTAAGTCTTTTTGGCTCAGCTGCTACAGAATCTAATGAAAATGACAGATAATGCAGAGCGCTGTGTGCCTGCCAAAAAAGAGGATATTTCCCATGAGATAGCACCTGGTGATGCAGAAATAGACACTATAGATTTGTGATTGGCTGGTACTTACCAGTATTCATATCTAGTCAGTATTATCAACCACACAAGATCACATCTTGGATAATAACAGCAACAATGGCATGCATAAAAAATTACTGCAGCAAAAAAGGGAAAAAAATAGATCAATTATGTCAATTATATGGTAGCACTTTTTTCCCTCACAGTTTCAACACTGAGAAAAGGTGGCATCTATCTCTGATCTAATTATTCACATGCTTATTCGTTTTTTTCTTTCTTTCACTTTTCTCTTTTTTACACACACATAAAAGATCTTTTTAAAATACACTGTAGAATCAAACATGCATACGTTGTGTATGTGACTTACATTTTAGCAGCTGAATAGTTGGCTACTTGAATCTAAAGCATAAAAAGAAAATCTTGTGTTGGCTTTCTCTAAAGGGATATATATTGAGATGACCTTACCTGAGAGCAAAAATGCCATCAGCCCCGAAAAATGTCATAAATTAAACTGCTATTTAAACCCCAGTTCTAGTAAAAGGTCCAAATTTCCAAGGTGCCCCTAATGGATCTCCGTTCAGTGATAGTGGAGCTGACCTGTGAGGGAATGCAGTCACAAAACTCTACAAACACAATGTCAAAGGAAATAGTAACCTCCTTTTATTTGCACCCTTTATATAAAAATTTGAGTAGGTCTGGGTAATTTCTTTCTAGGTTGAATTGAGCTTACTTAAGATGAGATAATGAACAAGGTGATTTTGAAAAAGAAATACAAAATCATTAAGCAGATCTGTAAAATTTTTACCGAATCTTTTCAATTAGATTCAGAAGCAGCAGATGTTAACTCATTTTGGCACGCCTAAGCTTTGAGGGTCTTAGGATGATTCCCTTTTTTAAAGAAACTTGATGAATCTCACATTTAGTATTTTGCATGAAAAAAATATGTGTTTGTGTAAAAACAGATCAAACGGGGTCTTCATTTGCTGATTAATGGGTCAAGCCTCTGTTTTGATACCACAAGGGGTTTTTAATGTAAGCAAGTGATAATAGGATCACAGAGACAACAAGCTAGGGCTTAGTGCTGTTGTTGAACTCTGTGGTATTTCTATGGGGTTGCTGGATATTTTCTCACTGTAGTCCAGCTGCACTATGTCAGAATTCACATCCTTCATATATTTTAATGTAGGGTAAAACATTAACCAGTCCCAGTAGACCTGGTGGGCAGTTGAGCTAATGTAATAATCTGGGGGCTTATTTCTCTTAAGATAAAGCAGAATCAAATGAAACACACACACACACTAGGTGTTTAAAAAAATGTTTGCATTTTAAAAGTCCTGCATTTATCAACAGGGAGATTGTGACACAATGTAGGATTTAAGATTCTTCTCTCATGTTGTTTTCCTTTCTATCCAAAACAGTTGAATGCTAACTAATATCCCTGGATTCTATCTTGCTCATTCCTCCCGACCTCATCGGCCATCATGAGAAGGGTACTATTTGTTTTGCATTGAGCAACTAAACAGATGCCTCCATGATGACACTTTCTGCCTTTGTACTGGAAGGGAATTTCTGCTGGCTCATAACATTTCTTGAAAGAGCTGTCTCTTTAAGGAGTTATCTCATATTTTCAGAAATTGACTGTGAAAATTCTAAGTAATGGTGTGACATGATCACACTCACTTTCCGTAGTTAATCCTTCACTAGGGGTCAGGCGCTTTCCCTGCTCAATGACTCATTTGATTGTCATCTACCTTGCACAAAAAACTACGAAGCCCCAAGCACTGTCTGGTAAGGATGACAGGCAGTCACAGTGCTGAGCTCTGTGCAGGAATAACTGAGTTAGAAAAAAGCTGCTGGCACTGTAATAAAGCGTTTAATGGACAGACAGCCTCTTTTACCTTCCTTGGGGTAACACTAAATCCCTTTTTATTGTAGTTTGCACAGATGTTAGTGAGTTATCCATTTCTCTAATCATACTAGAAGTTGGCACATCCATCTTAAGTAAGAAGACCAGCCCACTCTGTTTTAGAGAGTCCTTTTTCTAATAAACTTGTGTCAGTTTCAGGTCAGTTTTACCAATACAAATAAAATTCAAACAAATAAAAAGTATATTGTCTCATGATGAGATGTATGTAATCATGCCCCTTAGGTCAGTTTACATTTACAGAGAGAGTTACACTCTGTATAACCCTTGCTGCAATCTGGATTCTCCTCTTGTTTCAGCTGCACCTCTTCCCCGCCTGTCCCCCAAATAACAAAACAAAATACCTCCAATATTTAGCCAACCTACTGCCATTCGATGGGGTTCTCATTGCTGGAGCTGGACATTGAACGTTCATTTTACTTTACAGTTTTTTGTCTATAAATGCAGCATCTCGTTCTGGGAACAATCTCTCCCCTCCTCCCATCTGTAAATCTTCGTGCATGGAATCCACTTGTTTTGTTTAATTCCTCTCCAAAGTGAAACTAATGGGCTCATATACAGAATATGTATATTTGTTGTATTCTTTTGCATGGAGTTAAAGTAATTGTATCCCTTTGTTGAAGACTTTATTTATCTTCAAATACTTATTCTGAAAAGCAACTTTTTTATTAATGAAATAAAATAAAAGCATCAGTTGGGGAAAAAACAGATTGTACACAACAAGGTGCTACATGCTTCAACTTTCTAGCATGCTTGCAAAGGTCAGCTAAAGTTCAGGGAGGGATAAATGATTGCTAGTTTGAGGGGGTCCATGGTAAGCCTTGTTCTTTTTTTGCACTGAGTTGATGGGTTCACAGCGGTGGCTGAATTTTGATAGATTGGCAGACACTGAAAGGAAATGCTAAATCTGCCACAGGGACTCTAACTTCTGTTTCTAGGGGCAAAGGGTAAGAAACAAGGGGTACTGTTCAAGGACAGGACATCATATGACCTGATCAACAATGCTACCAGTGTTGTTTGTTTGGAGCATTGCCTTGTTGTACCTGGCTTCTTAACAAAAGACCTTACCAGCAGGGTGGGCTATCAAAATAAACATGAAAGGTTCAGGGGTTGATGCTAGTCCTTTGTGTATGTAAATTTACAGCTCTCTGGGGTCTCACTGTAAATGAGAAGGCCTGTCTCTGTTTTGTTTCCTGGTAAAATACTTTTAATAAATAAATCAAAGACTATGGAACATTAACTATTTCTCACCAAAATGGAAAGCAAAAGATCAGGCAGTTATTTTTTAAACTGTGTCCCCAGACATAACTTTTAAAAAAAGAAAAGAGCTGTGATCTTCCAAATACCCAAACAAGATTATATTGGCAATCTTGAAAAACAAACACACACACACACACACATACAAAACACCCAACCTCCCAGGTTGCCTTTTGAGTTTTACAGAATGCTAAGGCATTAAATAGAAAACCTCAGGTTTTTATACATGTTTTTTTCGGACATAAAACAATTAATCAAGCTGAAGGCCCACCTTTCAGAAAGTTTAGTTGTGCCATTGTACATGCAAAATGTATGCACAAAGAGACATCCAGTTAGCACCTGCAGTTGGAAAGGTTTCATCCATAAACTGGGTAACTGTGCACACATGGTTAATGGGGTGCATTTGCCTGTTCTACCAGCCAGATTGTGTGCATAGTTGTGGTAATTGTATATGTCTACATTATTTTCCCTTTCAATCTGGACCCAAATGTTTTTGATATAAGTTCCTTTGTCTTGTGATCACTTAAGAAAATAATCTGTGATTCCAAGTAACGTACTATAATGCTAAGTGGGAAGTGTTGGCAAGGGAATCTGAAACCATGTGAAAGGAGCCAGGTTTCAGGTTTTGTTACAAACTCCTAATTTACACCAGTGGTTACTCAGATTTGCAATCCATATGGCAAGTATTGATCTAGTGTTCAATGAATATAGGTTGATTTATAGCATTGCGCGGAAATTGGTCAAAATTGGTGGTTTCATCCAGTCTCTAAAGAAGAAACCAGATGATACTTGGTGATTTGGCAGAGTTTGGTGTTTGGTGTGAAGTCAAAATTCAGAATGAAATATGGCGGGAAGTTGAGCTTACACAACTTCCAACCTTGCCCGGCTGTGTTACAGATACACTAAAACTAGAACAATGACTGCCACACTAGCTAACTGCAATCAAACCCATTGGTCTCGTCTAACTTTGTAAAGGTTATTTATCTTCCTACTACACTCCAAGATGAATAAAAAATGCCTTTCATTTTGATTGCTGCTCATTAGGCAAACTCACTCAATATCCTAGATTCAAACACTGCATAACTTTTGGTTAATTTAGCTTTGTTTCCATTTTGGGAATTACACAGCTAACTTCACTTTGCAGGGATTTTTTTTCCAGCAAGGAGCAGGTCCCAGAGCTCTCTGCCTCTCACAGAACAGATCCAAGAGAGAGTTCTTGAAAGGCTACACCCAGCCTGGGTCCAGCAGCACAAATGAGGACATACATAGGTGAACTCTGTTGGCTGGGATAGTTGAGAACTGGAGAAGAACAAGAGGGTGAGTCAGAACATGTTCTACATGAAGAAAAGACAAATGACTCATGTAGTTTGAAAGTAAATCACTTCCCCCCATTTCTCTCCATGAGTAGACAAAGCTTTTGAGTGGAAGTATTATGTGTAACATTGGAGCCAAAAGTGATATGTAAATAAAGCAAGAAAAAAAAACTATCTTTACATGTTGCATATTTGCTCTGTACTGTAGCTAGTGAGTGCAATGAATTTTGGGTAGGGATTTTTAATACATTATTTCAGGGGAATTTCAGAGGTTATTCTAATCGGATATATATTTTGGTTTATTTTAATTTAAATTTGAGAAACAAAGTTGGATTTCAATTGAACATGCATTTGTACAGTCAGTTCATCTGCTGCTGTTACCAAATCTGTCGAGCTTTCGTCAGATCTTTCACTGAGATATCTTGAGATCTTTTATCTCAACGTTTTATATTTGGATCCAGATATTTTATCCAGATAGCTATATTTCATTGAACGATTTTGTGCACAATATAGCAGCTCTGTCATAGACAATGTAATTGGAAGCTATAATTCATGTATTATTTCAGAATTAACCTCAGTGATCCAAAAAGTCACAAATATCATTAACAAATCATGGGTGAAATCCTGCATCCTTTGAAGTCAATGGGAGTTTTGGCATTTACTTCAATGGAGTCAGGATTTTATCTTCCGTGAATACTTTTCAATGCTGTATCTTATGTTGTTGGCTTGTTGGATCCCTATAGGCTTCTGCATGCTCAGATAGGACCAGGACTGTCTGTACTTGACTCAGGCAGGAGAACACCTTTGTTTTGATATGCAGCCCAACACAATCATAGAATCATAGGATATCAGGGTTGGAAGGGACCTCAGGAGGTCATCTAGTCCAACCCCCTTTAAAAGCAGGACCAATTCCCCACTAAATCATCCCAGCCAGGGCTTTGTCAAGCCGGGCCTTAAAAACCTCCAAGGAAGGAGATTCCACCACCTCCCTAAGTAACGCATTCCAGTGCTTCACCACCCTCCTAGTGAAATAGTGTTTCCTAATATCCAACCTAGACCTCTCCCACTGCAACTTAAGACCATTGCTCCTTGTTCTGTCATCTGCCACCACTGAGAATAGCCGAGCTCCATCCTCTTTGGAACCCCCCTTCAGGTAGTTGAAAGCAGCTATCAAATCCCCCCCTCATTCTTCTCTTCTGGAGACTAAACAATCCCAGTTCCCTCAGCCTCTCCTCATAAGTCATGTGCTCCAGACCCCTAATCATTTTTGTTGCCCTCCGCTGGACTCTTTCCAATTTTTCCACATCCTTCTTGTAGTGTGGGGCCCAAAACTGGACACAGTATTCCAGATGAGGCCTGACCAATGTCGAATAAAGGGGAACGATCACGTTCCTCGATCTGCTGGCAATGCCCCTACTTATACAGCCCAAAATGCCGTTAGCCTTCTTGGCAACAAGAGCACACTGTTGACTCATATCCAGCTTCTTGTCCACTGTGACCCCTAGGTACTTTTCTGCAGAACTACTACCTAGCCATTCGGTCCCTAGTCTGTAGCAGTGCATGGGATTCTTCCGTCCTAAGTGCAGGACTCTGCACTTGTCCTTGTTGAACCTCATCAGGTTTTTTCTGGCCCAATCCTCTAATTTGTCTAGGTCCCTCTGTATCCGATCCCTATCCTCTAGTGTATCTACCATGCCTCCCAGTTTAGTGTCATCTGAATACTTGCTGAGAGTGCAGTCCACACCATCCTCCAGATCATTAATAAAGATATTAAACAAAACCGGCCCCAGGACCGACCCTTGGGGCTTGAAACCGGCTGCCAACTAGACATGGAGCCATTGATCACCACCCGTTGAGCCCGATGATCTAGCCAGCTTTCTATCCACCTTACAGTCCATTCATCCAGCCCATACTTCTTTAACTTGGTGGCAAGAATACTGTGGGAGACCGTATCAAAAGCTTTGCTAACGTCGAGGAATAACACATCCACTGCTTTCCCCTCATCCACAGAGCCAGTTATTTCATCATAGAAGGCAATTAGGTTAGTCAGGCACGACTTCCCCTTGGTGAATCCATGCTGACTGTTCCTGATCACTTTCCTCTCCTCTAAGTGTTTCATAATTGATTCCTTAAGGACCTGCTCCATGATTTTTCCAGGGACTGAGGTGAGGCTGACTGGCCTGTAGTTCCCCGGATCCTCCTTCTTCCCTTTTTTAAAGATGGGCACTACATTAGCCTTTTTCCAGTCATCTGGGACCTCCCCCGATCACCACAAGTTTTCAAAAATAATGGCCAATGGCTCTGCAATCTCATCCGCCAACTCCTTTAGCACCCTCGGATGCAGCGCATCTGGTCCCATGGACTTGTGCACGTCCAGTTTTTCTAAATAGTCCTGAACCACTTCTTTCTTCAGAGAGGGCTGGTCACCTTCTCCCCATACTGTGCTGCCCAGTGCAGCAGTCTGGGAGCTGACCTTGTTCGTGAAGACAGAGGCAAAAAAATCATTGAGTACATTAGCTTTTTCCACATCCTCGGTCACTAGGTTGCCTCCCTCATTCAGTAAGGGACCCACACTTTCCTTGACTTTCTTCTTGTTGCTAACATACCTGAAGAAACCCTTCTTGTTACTCTTAACATCTCTTGCTAGCTGCAACTCCAAGTGTGATTTGGCCTTCCTGATTTCACTCCTGCATGCCTGAGCAATATGTTTATACTCCTCCCTGGTCATTTGTCCAATCTTCCACTTCTTGTAAGCTTATTTTTTGCGTTTAAGATCAGCAAGGATTTCACTGTTTAGCCAAGCTGGTCGCCTGCGATATTTACTATTCTTTCTACACATCGGGATGGTTTATTCCTGCAACCGCAATAAGGATTCTTTAAAATACAGCCAGCTCTCCTGGACTCCTTTGCCCTTCATGTTATTCTCCCATCTGTTCCCTGAAGGAGTCAAAGTCTGCTTTTCTGAAGTCCAAGGTCCGTATTCTGCTGCTCTCCTTTCTTCCTTGTGTCAGGATCCTGAACTTGACCATCTTATGGTCACTGCCTCCCAGGTTCCCATCCACTTTTGCTTCCCCTACTAATTCTTCCCTGTTTGTTTGTACAAAAATGATTTGTAGCTTTGTCACCTTGAGGCTGTGTTACTGCAGTGTGCTCCACATGGGCCTACAACACTGAGAAACTTCCGTGAAGAATGTGGCTGACTCACACTCTAAGGTCACTCTCATTCCCCTCCAAGATCTTATCAATGGTAGAGTCACCTATCTTTCCGCATTTGCTTCATTTTCCCATTTGTTGGGATAGCTGTAAAATTTTCTACTCTGTGAGTGGTGCAATAAACTTGGAGCTGCTGCTTGATAATGTAGACCTTCTTCAGTCAAGCCAGCTCATTTATTGAACTAACAGTCCAATTTCATCAGAACCCATTAGGCTTAATTCACAAACCAGTGCACCTTTCCTTATAACAATAATGTTAAAGAAATTCATGAACCACTAAATTTTGACATTGTTAAAATCATGAATAATTTTTCAAAGGAAAGAAATTGATGATCTGGTTTTAGTACACCCTTTCCATGGGTGCTACCTCCTAATAATGGTATTTCTATAAGCACAGAGCCAAAGGTCAATATATTTTTCCTTACTTTCAATGCATTGATGGATAAATATATCCTGAGGTAATAAAATCTTCTGGCTATTCATTTTGGAATACCTTGAGTATTTGTACATTCCAAGACGATTCAATATTGTTTTAATTGGGAGGGAGAAACAGATTTAAATTGAGTGACTCTGATAAGCTTGACAAAAAGAAAAAAATTTATGTTGGCTAGTAGAACAAATATACTAGCCTGATTTTCATGGTTATATAAGTGTATTGAGAGATAAAAAGGCATAATTTATTACACTTTAGCCATTTGAGTGAATTTGAGAGTAAGATGATATAACTGGTTTTCACTGGTTCTTTGTGGTCAATCACAATTTCCTGGTACCCCATGATGGCACAATTAAGAACTTGCTAGTCCAAATTCAGAGGTGATATCAATTATGGTTTAAGTTGGAACTTGAAATGTAGGCCTCACAGTAGTACAAAGTCCCCTCCAGATGGGAAGGCTTGTATTGGCACAAGGTGTTCACTACCATATTACAGCCAAGAGATTGATTGCCAGCCAGTGCACCTCAAAAGGAGATGGCACAGGCCTGAGAGAGGGCTTGGCCAGAGCACCTGGGAGGAGTGTGGATTCAGTGCATAGCACACCCTATGCAGGCAGGTCCCGGATAGACCCCAGACTGTATTTTAATTGGTGCCCTCTCCTGGTGTGGACCTCTGTAAACTGCACAGTCCCCCCCATGGGGTGAATCTCCCTGGTGTACAGCTTGCCTGTACTTAGTTGCAAGGGTGAATCAAGTCCAGTGATCATAAGCGGGAACCATTGCATGCTGAAAGGTGGGCTGTAATGATTATAGTAGGACAAGAAATCACCATGAAAATGTAAGATAAAGAGCAAGTGGTGCTTTATATTATAACTGCCTGTACTTTCTTCTAGTTATTTCTCCTGTAACAATCCTAGCCTTCCACCCCTTTGACATGTAGGTTACACTGACTTACATTGTCTGGACCAGATGGTACATATTCCACCTCCATGAAGGTACTTGGCCCCCTTCTACTCCTAGTGAAATTCACCCGAGGGAACCCCCATTTGCCCTCTTTTCCAGACTATGCCTGGGGAAGGCAGCTTGATTTTCTGCAGATAGCTCTATAGGCCCCCTGTTTGCCTTGTGCCACTGCAACCCTTTCCTGAAGGACTTTTCACTGCAAGAGGCCCTTTTCCAGGGTGTGTGTGGATGGTCTGAATCAGACCCATTTACCAAGATATGATTTACTCTTCTACTTACGTTACCTCTGAACCTGCCTCTCTAAATGTACCTTTCAAAACACTCCCCCAGATTAAGAAAGTTAAAGTCCAAGAGGTGTTTTGTGAGAGGGAGAGTAGCTCATTGGAAGCCTGAATGCTAAGCACATGGGTTGTGATATCTCATTAACAGAAACATTATGACATGTGTCCTTTTTCATTATTAATTTTTACGGGGTGGCCATCTTTACATGACAGCTGAGAGACACCCACTTTTAATTAACTGTGAATCCATTCTTTTAAAAAGTGGCCCTAACAGATACATAAATAGTTTAATTGAGATTGGGAATTGATACAGTAAACAGTACATTAGAGTTCTTTCTAGTAGAGCCACTGAAGTTTACTTTTGTCACGTTACTGTTACACGTTTTCAGCCACAGCACTGGAGAAAACACTAAATCATGTCTGAAAAGTCCACTGGAAATAGATATGGCATAATATCACTGAGTTTTAAATTCTTTGCATGACATTTTTGGAACATTTTGAAAAATAACCAAGGATCACCTAGATGTTCCTAATCCGGAAACCCAGGTAAAATTGCTTACTTGCTGAGTCCCTAGACTTGTCCATTGTGATGAGACCATAATACACAAAGTACAATGATGTAACAGAAAGATCTGCATCTGTCTTCAGTGTTAAGGTTAGCTACTTGGTAATATGTATTTCACTTTAATTGTTGTTCTGTTCAAATGTATTAGGATTAAAATTTCCTTGGACAGTCATACTCCCTGATTCCAACTGACATCCCCTTCTATTGTCTTGTTATAAACGCCACACAAGAGTTTCCCCTACAGGAGTCTCTTGACTATGTATAGTCTAGATTTGGCCTAAGATGCTGATACTTTGGAGTCATTCAAATACATGTCTATTCAGATGTAAGCTTTTAAAATAATTTTCAAATATAATTTTCTGGCTCATCATAAATTATGTTTCTTTTTTATTTCCCTTTCAGTATTGCTTGTAATTCAACAAGAGCCTTTGTGAGAAGTTTGGAACTAGTTTAGACAAGCCTGAGACCCACTGTTTGAGAACATGACAACTATGACCTCCATTCTGTGCACATATAATGGGCCCACCATTATCTGTCTCTGGTAAATTCTGTTCTCCTCCCAAACTGTAATAAGAATAGGGTGAAGAATTCTTTCTTTGCTTTACTCCCAAGGGAGAAACTTCTGTAGCAAATTGACTTCTTGTATCTACAAAAACAGCATAGCAAGATACCGTACATGGTAATTGTATGCAGTGTTCAAAATATTTTAAATGAACTTGTTCTTACAAAGAAATAAGTTATGAAGTTAACTTTTACGTGTGTGTGAATAATTAAACTATTGTCACTACTCTAAATTATCATCCATTGTTAACTTACATCATTAAATCTTGCCTCTTTGCTAAAGAATAATGAAAAATACACTTAATTAACAGTTATTGCAAGCTCCAGGCCATTGATAACACAGTTCTCAGACTGAATTTCACAAGTGTGTTTTGTACTTGACTTGAAATTACTTGCTTTATACCAAACCCCTGCTTGGTGATGTGGGCATAACAAATTTTGTATCAGAAGAACAAATTCCCCTAGTAAATTATGTCACTATTGGTTAAAATTAGGCTGCTATAAGCAAACCACGCCAGTGTTATTTTTTTCAATGCAGAGGGTGGTGTTATGATCTGAATCTGCTGCCTTAGTTCCTTTTAGTAAATTTATGAAAGGCCTAAGCTATCTGCAAAATCTGATAAAATCCCACCTTCTCTGCCTTTTAGCTTCATTGTAACAGTTCAGCTGATGATTTTGGGGAGGTTTTGTAACAGCTCCCTGAGGAACAAGCCAGAGTTTTCGAGAAGATGACTGTTGTTAATTTCCTTGTTGTTTCGATTAAGGAGGTGATAGATTTTTTTTCCTTGGATATTGTTAAAGAGGCTTGCCAGCACTGTAAAGAATGTGCTGCATTCTTCAGATGAAATAAGGCCAATCAGTGGAATAATGAGGAAAGTAATATCTCCCCAGAGAGTCTGATTGGGTTTTCATCAAATCAGCCAACCTTTTCCAGTCATTTACACCAACGTTCACTCCATGCAGGGTGTTATGCTGTCTCAGATCCTTTCCGCTTTTTAAATCCCTGGTGATTATTACTGATAACTGAATAATTGGGATGAAGTCAATTTATGTATATTGTATATGCTCTCTATTTTAAAATTAATTATTTTGGTCTTATATTTTTAAAAATATATTTTAAATGTCTTTCCTATCCTGGAAGCAATTCCAAAGAGGAAAGGGATATGCCAGTGCTCTGGAGGATTTATCCCTTTCTGACAGTGCATGCCCTTTTTATTTTTAATGTGTGGGGTTGTCTCCCATGGACTGAAGCTTATTTAGCACTAGGTCTACCATCCTGTGACAAGACACCCAATTCTTGTTGTAATTAGAGACTGACACATTTATTTTTATTTATGCATTAATTTGGCTCTCCAAGATAAACCTCTAAAATGAGCCATTTAATTTACCAGGGAGTCCGGGAGAACAACAGTTACCAGGATGTTCCATTATTTCACTTATTTTTTTTTCAATCAAAATCACAGTATAAAATGAATGTACAGCACCTTGCTGTAGACAGACACAAACGTGCACACACGCACAGGCATCTATTGTGCAAAACAAGAACTTTAAATATTGATAATTCTAGACTGGACTGCTATGCCACTTTTGCCCCTCTGCCTTGCTGATGGTTTCCAATTGCATCTGTGCAAATCAATAATCTTTACTGACCAATATTAAAATAATATGAAGATTTAAAGGGCCAGATCCTCAGATTGTGTAAATCAGCATAGATCCACTGAAGTCAAGGGAGTTGTGTCAATTTACAGCAGTCGATCATCTGGTCTGGTATGTGTCACTTAGTGTATATGTAAATGTATGGCAAATGACTGGCTCACCAGGGCTACGCTCACGCAGGACTAATAATCCATTTCCTATAAACCAATGGCTTCTTTGCCAGCATTAGAAAACAGCTAGTAGCACAAAAAAGACAAGCTGGAAGAGAGCTGTGCCACTTAAATGCATCTGTATACTGAATGTTGTATGGCTGGCAATTGCATACATTGCTACACAATGTATTGTGAAGACATTTCTTTTTCTTTTGAGATGGTAGTCACTATATGCAGGACGTGTGGAGTAGCTGAAAATCCAGCATCCTATCCAAGCTAGCTTCCTTCTATGGATGAAAGAGTCAGAGACAGTGTGGAATCGTTATACACAAACACATTTATGGCATATTTGACAAGCTCCTGGACCACATCAGGCATGATCTGATTACATCACTAAAATTAATGTGCTCTTTGGATATTTCACACAGCGATCTGGGAGGCATTTATTTCCTGCATTGGGGGAAACATGTTTAGCATGTGAAAGTTTTCAAAATTAACTGAGTTCCATTCACACCAGTCCTCCCACACTGCTCAGCAAATGATTCAAAGCCTTCAGCGTGATTTCATCTGTGCAGGCTCTAATCCACTTACTTAATGAAATACATAATTAACATATTATAATTGCAGTAAAGATGGTTTTGACAGAAATCATTTCCCGTATCTAATACCGTGGTAATTTAATCTGTTCCCCACTCCCTAACACGACCCTCCGTGATTAAGTTTCATAAGAATTTTTTTGATTGATTGATTCATCTGACGTGCCTGGGCCCTGCTAAAGGAGTGTCTGTCAGTTTACAGAGCGCCACGTGATGTTGTGGCAGATGGTTGTGGAGAGGCTCTTTGCGCTGTCTCCCTGTGTGGTCGGTTTTTTGGTTTTTTTTTTCTTCTAAATGCCCTGATAATCCAAATACAGCTAGCCTGATCCACTAAATCACTACATGTTTTTATATGCTGTCTTTTTAGTTCTGTGTATGGTTATTAAACTGGGGAAGGCAGGATGTGTTAAACTAGGAGGTCTAAATCCTAATGCTGACATTCACTTCCACAATAAAACAACCCACACAGATACTTTTCATTTGATTTTTCTTTCTGTTTGTTTTCAACACAATCTCTCTAGTCTGTCATTCATGCACAGGCAGTTACTTGAGTTGAAAGGGCCAGCAAGCCAAGTCATATAGACCTTCTCAGCTAAAATATCACTTGTTACCTGCAGGAATGTATAGGAGGTATTATCAACCACTGGCTTTTCAAGTCAGACTCGAACTGCTGCTCTCTTCATATGGGTCAGGAGGTAATGTGCTGCAAAGGGGTTGTGGCAAATGATCATGTCCTTTCCATGGACTGAAACCCTATACTTTTTTTAATGCTGTCTGTCTCCAGGAGATTATGGCCTGATGGCATTGTGAAAAAAATGACTAAAGTGAAGGGATGTTGCATAACTTCCAATGAAATGTTTGAGAATACAGTACATTCTCCCCTCTAAAAGAATTCTGCAAGCTCTGGTTTGCAATGTTGTTGTTGTTAGGGCTCTCACAATAACATTCTCCTCATGCAGCGCCTTCAAAAACAGGCTGCAAGGAGCTAACCAGTCCTCAAACACCCCTGCGTGGGAGCCAAGTGTGGTACCGTCCAAATTGAAGAAAATGGGACAGAGGGGCTGAGTGACCTGACCCATAGCCACTAGTGACTCATTGCAAAAGTTGAGATTAGAAGGCATCACATTCTCTAGTGGAGTCAGACACTTGAATAATCTAGTTTTGTCTGTCTCAGGAGTAGCATTCTGTCATCACTAACTAAAATGTGCCTGTACACCTGAGAACAGTGGCAACATTTGCCCCTTACCTGCCTCTTGCTTTTCACAAAATATCTGCAGACAGATTTAATTAAAAGGTAACATTAATACTCAGCAATAATACAACAGTTCTCAGTGATACCTCACAAAACACTTAACAAAGATGGTTATACATTATTATCCCCACTTTACAAAAGGGAAAATGAGGCACAGAGAAGCACCCTGGTGAGTTAATGGTTGGGCCAGGCCACTGCAGAAAGTAAATCCACTGTAGTCCAAGTAAATCAGGAAAATGTTTGTTTCCAGTTTTGTTGTCCTATTTGATTATATCATTTAGTGCACCTGTTCTCAAACTGTGGGGTTGGGATCCTGTTTTAATAGGGTCACCAGGGCCAGCGTTAGACTCGCTGGATCTTGGGGCGTGAAGCCGAAGCCTGAATGCTTTAGCCCAGTGCAGCAGGGCTCAGGTTCTATCCCCTCCCCCCCCCCGCCCCTGCCCAGGGTCATGTCGTAATTTTTGTTTTCAGATGGGGGTCGCAGTGCAATGAAGTTTGAGAACTGCTGACACAGAACAGCCAGTGGGTGGCTGAAATGCAACCCCGGAGAATTCCCTCTGCATGGAATTGCCATAGAAGCTCCTATGTCCCCACCACTCATGGCCTGTTGAGTAGGTGGTGCACCAAGGACGATGGGCGCATGACTGGGATGTGACTGTGCCCTGGATTTCCCCAGGTACTATAACAGCCTCTAGGGACTGGCTGTGGTCACAAAGTACGTACTTCCCTCTATGCTTGGGATGAGCCCAGCAGCTGACAGCTGCATGGGTGGGGGAAAGGAAGGGATAAGATGTACCACCCTCAACTCCCCCGCCTGCCACCTTCCTTAGCTGCACCCAACTATAGCTCAGATGCAGCCCAGGATTTGGGCCCATATGGTGGTCATAATGCAACAAAGTGCATATTTAAAACTACAGATAGGCCTGATCTCAACCCCCCACATCTCTAAACAGTGGGGAATTGTGGATTTGGACTAAAAGTCCCTGACTGAGATTTGCCTTTGTAATGAACAATCAGAACAGCAGATACCAATCTTCCAGCCAGCTCTGGGGGCATTCAGATCTGGATTAAATTCTGAACCTCACTATAGCCTGTTTAAAGGCCAGCCTGGACCACCAAAGCTGAATATCACAGGAGTCTATGACTCAGGCCCTTCTCTATTAAAGAGTGATTTATTTTAGTCCAGTAATTTTTGGCATATTAGAACTAACCTACGTTTGATTGTGTCTGCTTCTATAAACTGAATGGTAGGGAATACTTGAAAGCACTCTATCTTTTGTGGCGTGCAGTAGCTGTGTCAATGTAAAATGCAATGCATTAATTCTTCTACATCTATGCTTTTCTATAGTGCCCTACTGTGTTTGTTTGTAGACTCGATCACTGACTTGTATACTAGTGGTATTGTGTTCGTGTAAGAACTTGGGCCAAGATTATCCTGTAGTAAGTGAAGACTTTCCACTTCATAGCTAAGTCTCTCCCATGAATGTGCTGATCTGTGTCCCTGCTAGTGGCTTGGAGAAATGTACGTTACTACACCTCTACCCCGATATAACGCAACCCAATATAATGTGGTAAAGCAGTGCTCCAGGCTGCGCACTCCGGCGGATCAAAGCAAGTTCGATATAACGCGGTTTCACCTATAACATGGTAAGATTTTTTGGCTCCCGAGGACAGCTTTATATCGGGGTAGAGGTGTATTAACAAAGACTCTGCCATCCCAATTGTAATGTGAAGTACTTGCCAATGAGCAGCTACAGCACAGAATGCAAGACAAATTAAGAGCAGGAGTTTATGTGAAAGGAGAGGAACACAGCTTAAAAAAAAAAATCAATGAGAATGGTCAGTTGTTTAATACACTCTCACAAACCCACACAGCAACCCTCCCATCTCCTTCTGCAAACCCACACAGAGTTCAAGAAGGTGCTTGCACATGAGTGTGTGCGCACACACACATAGACACACACACACACATATGCGCGCAGAGTGATGCACAATTCCTACCTCCAAGTCATTGAACTTGAGTCAAATTTCTTTTGCCTGGGAGTGGGAGACGGAGCGGGAGGCTCCTTTGTGAGTGGCAAGTGTACATGAACACCACCACATCAACTGCCAATATGTTATGAGGCCTTGGTAACAATCTGGAGTCTCTGGGGAGCTCTGCTGCAGTTCAAGTGAGTATCAGACAGAGAGAAAACAATTTCTGGTGCCAATAATGCAGCACAGATGAAAAATGTTTTAATATTTGAAGCTGCTTTATGGCAGAAGCAATGACAGTGATGGAGTCAATGTCAGCTTTTTTCCTTTAAATGTCATCTTTCGTCTATGAGTTTTTTCTGCTCTGGAGGCATGCAAGCCTGATGCTGACTGTTTGCAACCATTGATCATTGATTTTATTCTAAATGGAAGCTTGCCAGAAGACTAGAAATTCTGGAATTTATTAGGATTTCTTTAAGAGGCACTTTAGCTCAACAGTTCTCATTACTGTCTTTACAATGTTACTTATTTTTCTTTTTATGTCATATGATTTGTAAAGGGTTAGTACTCCGAGAACAATATACGATTAAACCATTGTGCACGCTGGAGTTGCCAGCTTAGGGGAAAAAAGCATTCTTACGAGAGCTAAGTATGTATTTGAGTATTAAACAGCAACTAATGTCTGTTTCAGAGGCAAAAGTGCTATTTTGAAATTTGTAGACATAGATTTTGATTAAACTGCAGTTCAATTGCAGCTTTGATTAAATAAGGTCACTCTTAAATTAATAACTCTTAAATACATAAATAAAAAGGCTAAAACATCTTTATATTTTGACATTTGATACATAAACATCGTACTGTATGTACCAAATGCCAGAATATAATGAAAGTTTGTCCTGTTAAACTAATACTACTGATGGACAAAAATGTTTTCGACTCTAATAGCATTTCAATGTATTTATTTACAGTGACATTATTCTGAGCATGCCAACAAGGACTGGTTTAAAGCTTTATTACATATTAACATTTAACATGTTTGTGCGCTTATGTATAGATGATTAGTCTTCATTTGGTTAAAAAGAATCCATTTACGATTATACAGTAGGCTAAATGTTTTCAGTTCCTGATGTGTTTCCATTGGCACAAGACTAGTTCAAACAGGTACGTTAGCTTTTGGCTGAGATGTCTGACATTCAAGCTTTATTACAGAGCAATGTATCCAGGGAATGTGAATTATAGTTAGTATCAACCTTGGCCTACTAAAAGCATCATTCAGCCTAGTTGATTATGGAATTTACTCTGGGGTTTGGGCCTGAAGATCCATCTACTGAACTGATATTGTTTATTTGTGTAGTCACAAATATGTTGCAGCCGAGACAAAAGAAAAATCATAGAGGAAAATATGCTAGATGAAGAAGGATGACCAGAGAAATACATAAGAGTAAAGAGCCAGAAGTGAAGTTTATTGCCACTGTTTAGATAAAACTAATTCTGCCAAACCCTTTAATAAACCATCAAGTGCAGCACTTGAAATGTTTAAAAAAAAAAAAAACTTTCCAGAAAACGAACTGACCATCTTGGAAGCTGTAAACTGAGTTTCCAGTGTACGAGGGCTGATCATATCCCATTGAGCAGGATGCTTTTAATGTTTGTAGAATATGAACTGTCATAGTCTGCAATAACATAGTCTGTGTAGCATACTGCCTGAACTGTAACTGGGGTTATAGAAACATCAGAATATTCTCTGCTTGCCTCACCGCCATCCACTTTTCACAGGCAATATCCCCACATACCTCATATTTGTTAACAGGTGTGTTTCTGTGTCTGCACTGGTGATGCTGAGGTAATAAAAATGGCATATTTCCTTGTTATTGCTGGACAACTATGTTTACTTCTGTATAAACTGCTGACAGAAAGCCCATTTAAAGTTGTTCTACAATCAGTGATCTGTTATTTCTGGCAACATTTTAGACATTCTCATACAAGATCCTATACTTTGACTAAGTGGGAAATATTGAATATATACTCCATGATTGTTCATGCAGCCATGTTCTTGAGAGCACCATTTAAAGTTCACTGGTACTAGGAATGTCTAAAGCCACAAGGAAAGACACTATTTGCACCCATAGCTCATGTACTTTTGGAAGACAAATATTTAGAAGTATTTCATCAAATGCCCTGAAAGTTTAAAATTTGAACTATCATTTGAAAAATAGCCATACATTTGTCCTAAAAAACAATTGGGGCTTTACATTACAATTTTAATACTATGAGCTGAGGGGTGCAAACATTATCTACTATTTGTTTGTGAACTAGAGCATCCCATAAAAATGGGTAAAATATTGAGCTGTGAAATTTTTGTATGCATGCACATTGCAGCGACCCTCATTATTATTATTACAACAGCACCTGGAGTCTCCAGCTGAGATCAGGGCCACATTGTGCTACATTCTGTAAATACACATAATAGGGGACAGTTCCTGCACTGAAAAGTTTACAATCTCAATAGACCAGGCAGAGTAGAAACAGGGATGCAGAAAGATTAAATGACTTATCCATAGTCACACACTCTCTTGGGATAGAACTGAGGTCTCATAAGTGTCATTCTAGTGGCCTATCTAGTAGGCCACATTGTATCTCTAACATTGTCTTGCTCATGTATTTTATGTACCTCTAGACTTCTGCATTGGAGACCTGGGTTCATTTACTGATTTTTGGCTCTCCTGTCACCGAGTCTGTGTAGTGATATGGAGATGGGTCAGCATGTTAACCTCCACAGAAGAAGGGCAGCCGTGATCCCCTCCAGCTAACTGAGGAATAACATACATGCACTATGAAGAGAGTTTGAGACAATCTTCTATGGTATTATTTGTTACTATTTGATAGATGTTTACAGGGCTGTAGTAGGTGAAATGAGCTAGTGGCATCAGACTTGCTACTGAAAGCTATCTCAGCATAGAAGCCAAGAACTGTGGGCCTGATTCTCTGCCCATTGAGGTCAAAGTTTCCTTTGACTTTCAGTGTTGTGGGATCAAGCCCTGATTGACAAATGAACACTGAATTATCTCTTTGCATGCAGGCATGGTGCTTCTAAGGTAAGTCAGGGGCACAATATCAGGGTAGCGCAGGGATACTTGCACAGCCACAACTTGCCCTATACTTATTCTGGGCAAGACTGTCACTTTATGAACTGCCAACGAAAGGGGCTGCAAGATGTGGTTAGAGGAGCACTGGAGATTGTGATCCAGTCCCCTTGTTGCTCTGAGTAGGGAGTAAACTACATGGGTCTATACTAAGCAGGGCTGGCTCCAGGGTTTTGGCCGCCCCAAGCAGCCAAAACAAAAAACAAAACAAACAAAAAAAAAGCTGCGATCGTGGGCGGCAATTTGGCGGGAGGTCCTTCGCTCCCAGGCGGAGTGAGGGACTGTCCGCTGAATTGCCGCCGAATACCTGGACGTGCTGCCCCTCTCCGGAGTGGCCGCCCCAAGCACCTGCTTGAGAAGCTGGTGCCTGGAGCTGGCCCTGATACTAAGTGCAACAAACATTCTCTTATGCCACTGGGTGCAAGGCTCAGCCCACTCCTTACCGCCTCCTGCCCTGCCCACCCACTTGTGTGAGACTGCATCTCACCCATGATGTGAATGACAGTTGGGTGCACGACCATGCTAGCCAAGCCCCTGCCTGGTCCTAAATGAAGAAAAAAATTCAGCTTCCAGGGTTTATAATCTGGTACCTTTCACTTAAAACAAAATCATTTATTGCTATTTCTTTTATAAATGGCTTATGTATTATGACATAATTTAATTGAATACAGCAAAGTATTATAGTCAACATATCAGTTTTAGATTTCTAGTTTTCATAGTGCTAGTTCTATAAAAAATCTACAATCTCTATCCCTTCCACCTAATAACAATAAAATGCCTCCATTCACATTTACAATGTAAACTACGGCAAGCTCATGTTTGTAGTTTTCAAGCCCCCTGGAATTTCATGGCTCTACCACCTTCCGATAGAGCTGACCCTACTGAGGTTCATGTTCGACTATGAAGGCTAGCTACTTAGGGACAGTGCCAGTTATCAGGCAATAGCACAGCATTGAGGACAGGGGGAATTGGGAAGGGTGTGGGAAGATGAAGAAAGTTTGGTAGGAACAGAGTGAATTTCAGCAAAGCTAGGCTGGCCTGGAAAAAGAAAGAAAAACACCTAGATATGAAAGGATTGTTTGGATAGAAGAGACAGAAAATCAGCATTTAGACAGACCATGCAGGCGAAATGAAGAGGAATGATCTTTAGAACTTAAACAAGAGACATTCTCAAGAAACGTGTGTATTACAAAAAAATTCCAGGAAAGGTGAGGGAACGACAGATATTTTATAATGCAACTCATTTTCAAATCACAATATAAGCTACAGCATCAGGTTTTGTTTGCATTGAGAAGAAGTCTTGTTAAAAAAAAACAGCATTGCTTTTTAAGTTTAACACTTAAAATATAAATATCTGAAACTTTTGGGAAAGGGGGCAAAGTAATTATTTACTTATTTTAGTTTTAAAAATCTGCAAAGTAACTTAAAGTAACTTTGTATCAATAAATGCAATAATTTACAAATCAACAAAAATAGAACACGAGAACAGACGATCCCTGCTTATTAACTATCACACTTTTCCTATTTTTGCAACACTCAGTTAAAAAGTGACCAAAATATATAGTAAGTGTCCTATTTGTTTGTTTTCCCCATGCTGAACCTGAACTCAGCTAAATGAATACCTTGCCATAATGTAATGATTTCTGAACAGCACCCCTGTGAATAACCTTGTTCCGGAACCCCCACTTAAGGTACTGTGAAATATAAACTACCACCATAGAGTTGCCTGCCACAGTGCAACAGAAATACACAGACATTCTTAATCAATACACCAGAGGAAAAGATTAATTCATGATTATCTGTCATGTTCATGTACAATAAATGCAAATATTTATCAAGGATAAGCTCACAAATTCCATTCATAAAGGAATGAAAAATGCTCACAGAAATTTTTCAGGACTGTTTTGGACATAGCTGGGTCAAATTTTCAACGGGATCTTCCAAAATGTGTTGGCAGACTTTGCGAAAGCACCAGTTTGAAGAAACAAACCCCAACATTTGTATGGAGAAAGCAAGACACACATTTTTGTAAGCAAACAAGTCTTTCTCACAAGTACATAAATACTTCATATTCCGAATAGGCAATTGTGTTGATGAGTTTCCATTTAGATGTGAAAATACACGTTTTCATACACTGGCTTCACTTGTAAAAGCCCATTTTTGGAGACACAGTTTGTAATTTGGCCTAAAATCTAATAACTTTTTGTTGCATGCACTGGCTTTGTGTGTTTTAAATCATGAATCACTCCTTATCTGTAAACCAATCATATTTGCCAACTGGATTGCTTGTGAATTGTAATTAGCGGGCCTCAGATGAAGAGTAAACAAACATTCTAACAAACTACTATGACATAAAGGTTGATATTTCAGTTACTCAATCACTACTACTGTGAATATGGGAAATTTTGAATTAAATGCCTCTCTGAGATTTTAATGCTCTTAGTCAATAATGTTTTGATTAAAGCTACTAAAACGTTTTTTTTTTCTTTATAGCACATGAGTAGACCAACTAGAGGGAATTATAGTACTGTGGAAAAGATTTGTTACAATGATACAGACCCAGGCAATGTTAAGAACTGGACCGTACCATTGTGGACAAAGGAAAAGAGTGGATTATTTACCAATGGCTGCTGAAAACATAGCACAATTCAGAATAGTCATTATGATAAGCCTGAACACACTACAGTGCTCCATAGGATTAGGCTTCTGATGATAAGATCATGACTTATACCAGTGACAAAACCACAGTGCTCTCATCTTAATGTTTCAGGTGACACTTACAAACATCCAGGTATTTCAGCAGACATATTAACAATGTATTGGGTGGTGCAGTGGGTTGACTGAGAGTCTTTTCATTTCAAAAGACTTGGGTTTGAAATCTGGCTGAGATCACAAGTGAACTGTTGGAGGTCTGCAACTAGTCTTTGTTCCTAGTCATTTTCAGCCACAAACATTCATGCCTTACCCTGGGTCATTCAGTGTGCTGTACCACTTCTTATTTTAACAGGACCAGAACTTGGGTGATAATCAATTCTGTATATCTCAATGGGTGTTAGTATGAAAGCTGTATATAGAAAATTGTATAGCTGCTATACTTGACTGTAGCTGGTAGTATCCTTTACTTACAATTTACACTAAATTTGAAAAATGTGACCGCATGCGTGCGCACACATGCACACACACACACCTTTATTGGTCAAAATATCTGGAAAATATGTCTTGTAAAGTGAGTGTATTAAGAAATAGAAGCTTACTACAAGTGTCCCAGCTGACATCTCTTCAGGTTGAAAAGAAGACATTTTCAAGGTAAAAGTGACCTGAGAAGCAAGTTTTTAGATGTTCATATATCAGACAGTGTTGCTGTTCATACTCTTTAAACCATGACATGCAACTGTCCTAATCTTATCTGTACTCTTAAGAGAGTGGAATGGCCAAAACATGATAAACCAAATACATGATAAACCAAACTTGTTACATTTGCAAAGCAAGTCCGTTACTTGGATTTAAAAATAGAGGTATGACTGTTTCTCATCTTAATGGTGTCCAGCCTCCTTAACCTTGCATCACGCCACTTTCCAGACCCTTAATGTTTGTTTTCACAGATGAAAATAAGGCCTCTAGCGATTAGACTCACGATGGGTCAGAAAACGGGCTCCAATAACAGATGGGCTCATTCCTAAAATATTAAACAAAACTAAAAATTATCTGATCTGCAAATGGAATTACGTGGCTAGACTGAAATCTGGGCTGGAGTGAGGAAGGCAGTGAAAAGAGCATATTTATTCAGTGAAGGGAACAGCAAACTGATAAAAAGATAGGTGTGTCCTTGACACATTCTTTGGAAATCTTTTCTTCTTTCACCTCCACAGCTGCACCAAGGAAAGTGCAAAATCCTTCACATCTGGGCTAGTTTTCTAGAGAGGGACATTTCTTCCAACCCTCATTTCACTCTAGTGCAACTCTATGCAGATCACCACCAAACTGTCATTGTTATGCTGATGACTTGCAGATCTACCTCTCCTCTCCTGACTTGTCTACTTTTATCCTTCTGGCAGCTCCTCATGGATGTCCAGCTGTTGAATTAAGCTCATCATGGTCAAAACAGAGCTTTCTCCCATCCTCTTTTCCAGTCACTGGACAGAACATCATCTTCCCTGTCACTCATAACCTAAGAATATTTTGTGTCTCAGATCTCTCTTTAAATCCTCACAAACAGGTTGTGTCTAAAACTTGCTGTTTCTAAAATCTCGCCCTTCCTTTCTGTCCACACAGCTAAACCGCTTTGCCAGGCCCTCATAATTTTGTGTCTCATGAGCTGCAATCACCTTCAGTCGTGCCAAATCCTATTTTACCCCACTTGTGTCTAGTCAAAATGTTGCAGCAAAAGATCATTTTCCTGGCTCCTCACTTCAACCACCTCACCTCTCACATGACATCCCTCCTTGGACTTCCCCTTTCTACCACTTCAAAAACAAATGACTTTTCTTCTCATTTAAGGCTCCTTGTGGCCCATTCCCACCCTACATATCCTCTCTGATACACCATCTACATGTTAAGCCTTCCCATAGCTCTACAAATTATGCCAGTTTTGATTGCCCATTTAAAAAATTCCAACAAGCATCTTTGCACTTTCTCCCATGCTGGCCTTCACCCATGGGAGGTGCTCCCCATAAAATTCTGCATGCCACCACATTACCCCCCTTCACATTCCTCTTTAAAACTCTCCTTCACCATGGTGTCTGCACAAATCTCAACAGTGGTTAGGCAGCCGGTGTGCTGTGATCACTGCTTTTTGTGCAAAGCACAAACCATTTATTTCCCTGTTCTCCTGTCCGTCTGCTGCATCCACCTGTTGTCTCTTGTCTTATACTTAGATTGTAAATGCTTTGGGGAAGGGACTGTATCTGTTATATATAATATTTGTTATAAGTATCTAGTATTATGGGCCCCTGGTCTGTAGGCACTATTGTTATAATAATAATAATTAATTAATAATTAATGAATAATAATAAAAATAACGGAATAATGAAAGTGGTTTCTCAGCTCCCAGCCAAGGCCTGCTCCCAATACCCATTAAAGTCAATGAAAATACTCCCATTGATGTCAATACTCATTGGAGCAGGCTCCAAGCTAGCAGCCACAAGGCCGCCTGTCTGTGGTGGAGAAGGGGTGGGGGAAAACTCCTTCCCCCACCAGCAGCCTCACAGCTCCTGTACACCTTCAGATGGGCTCAGCTGATCACATACCTCAGTGAGTTTCAAACCAGCCAGCAGTGTGTAGTCAAAGCCTAGAGAGCGCCTTGCCTGTTCCCTCCATAAAAGCCTAATGTGGTGGGCGGGGAAAGGGTTTTTAAGGTTAAACATGGTGTGCAAGATCCTGCATGCTATTGGCAGGTTCTGAATATAGAGCCAGGGCATCTTGCCCTGTGAGATCACACCAATGCAAGGGAATTCTCCGGTGGCACAGGGCTGGCAGAGGTACTCCCCTGCCTGCTACACGTATAGGGAACATGACCAGAGAACAGGGAGCATGCCAGGAATGTCCCTCCCTTGCCTTTGAGTTCAACCCTTTGAGACCAATATCATCCAGTGTGAGAGCAGTCCTCTTCCCCTCCAGCTTGTGCTGTACCTAACTGGATCCCAGGATCTAGTCAGCTGAGGTTCTATGCAACCAGGAACCAGATCTGGAAAGGCCAAGTGATATCCACCAGGAGATCAATACATACTGACGCTGCATAGTTGGTTATAAATGCAGACAGGAGGAATGACACCAAAGAAGAGGACCAGCTGTGTGCTGAAGGCATGGCACAAGATACCTGATGATACAAAGCCCAGCAAATGGGAACCAGTAATCTGTACAAGGAGGTAGTAAAAAAAAAAAAAAAAAAAAAGGAGACGTTGTACTTAAGAGATATCTTGTTTCATACACATTTCGCCAAATTTGTAGAAACTCATGGTTTAGCCTATTTGTCTATGCAAAAGTTTTGCATCTTCATATAGGGTGACCAGATTTTATAGGGACCGTCCAGATTTTCAGGTCTTTTTCTTATATAGGCTCTATTACCCTCAACCCCCATCCTGATATTTCACATTTGCTGTCTGGTCACCCTATCTTCATACCAGAAAGCTGTGCTCATTGGTTCAAACATTGGATCAGATTCATGACCACTCATGAAATTCTCAGCTTTCACTCAGGAATACTTACAAAACAAATATCAGTGGCTTTGCCCAGCTCTCCTTAAAGGAAGGAGCTGCAAAATAACGCAAGAAAAAGGGACAACAATATTCATGAGGGAGTCTATTAAGTATGCAAAAGAAAATGCTATAAATATTTTGGTTGAAACACCAAAGACGTTAAAAATAAAAGTTCAATGGAAATAAAGGCAGTCAGATGGTTATTATATGTTGCTATAAAATTCAAGAGCTGTTAGAAAAGGGAGATCAGGATTTGGTTTAAAAATGACAGGGCTGTATGAATGTAATATTTATGATTGATATAAATGTTAATTGTTCTGCTATTTATTGGGATGACAGTTATTAGGAAATGAAGTAGTGACAAGTGATTGTCATGAGGCTTGAGGCCAGGGGGCATTTTAGCTATAACCCCCGCTGCCCCCAATTTTTTTTTGTATGCTTCTCAGAGGCTTATTTGAATGATCTTATACCTTGAATACTTAAATCTGGCTGAAAACCTTTCTTGGAGAATTCTGGTCCTTTCCCCTTCTGGTGAGATGAGAAATACCCTGTTACTGAAATGCTTTACCCTCCACTATCTTTCAGAGTTTATGCAGCCTAGGATAGGCAAGAAGTACCCTCCAGACATTATTTGCATACATAATTGTCCCAGATGATAGATTTACAGACACAATTCATTAGGATAATACACGTCAGTCAAACCAGCATCTTCCTTCGAAGTTAGCAACTTTGGTGCTGTTTCCTCTAGCACTTCAGGTCTGATTTTTAAGGGATCTTTACCCAGTCTTCACTTATGTGTACACAATTTTGCATCACCAGTAAAGGATGGGCTCCGTTCTTTGCAGGCAGAAATGCTAGTATTTAACCAGCTAATTACTTGATTTCTGTGCACAATCAGGCCATAGAGGACTAAATTTAAAAAGTGTCCACTGAATTTGGGTGCCTACATTTTCTGTGGCCAAAAATCAGTCCTGGGTACCCAAATGGAAGCAGTAGGTGTTCAGCAAATCTAAAAATAAGGCCATAGATGCTTGAGGTGGGCCCATCACAACCCAGTCTTGTTGCTCTATACATCTTTCTGCTGCATGTAGAAATCAAATAGTTTAGCAAAATAAAAAGTGCTGACGAAATGATATATATTATGCGCCATTCTTATTTCTTCTTCTTTTAATCTTTATTTAGCAACTTCTACATTAAAAGGCAAGCGATTAGAACACCACACCCATTTAATCCCTTGGCACTGGTCAAATGGAGGTGAACTTTTTTGCAAATCCTGTCCCAGTTATGCAGCAGTCATTGCCATTCATTATCATTAGCTAAACCAGTTCCCTGGGGGATGCTCCAGTGAAGTGTTTGTCCTAGTTAAGCATTGACTAAGTGGAGTGTGTTGTATAGTGAAGGTTGTATATAAAGTCTCAGGACAGGTAAATGTGGCAGGGCACATTTGTGTGGTTATTTACCTTAAAATATTAGGGTGATGTATAATTGTAAAAGCTGATATTGTTGAAAAATTATTGGAAAAGGTTGTAGTAGGAAAGCCACCACTGTTCCGCTAAGGACTGAGGGCTGGCACTGCCAAAGATCAGCTCTCAAACAAGATTCAAGCAGCATTCTATTCTCAGCTCTCTTTAGGGGTTGGCGTCTTAGCGGAAAATGATGTCAAGACAGGCTATGGTGCAACACTTTTGATTTCATGTTCCCAATGTTTATATTTGGGAGCTGTATATAATCAACTCTACCATAAAGCATTAAGGAAAAATGGGTAAGAATCACGGACACAGCACTGTCAGCAAAGGTCTGAGGGTTGGAAGGAAATGGGGCGCAAGAGGAGCTGCTGGGATAGGGGAAAAAGGATACAGCAGCTTGTACCCTAATGGCTGAAGGAAAAGGAACCGGATTCGTTCAGAGGCACTGGGGGAAAGGAAAGATGGGATTGAGAAGGACAGGGAACAGATCTAGTTGTGTTGGAAATAGGAGACCTTACCTGAAGGTCCATTAAACTTCAGGTAAGCATGCAAGCTTTAGAGGGCTTATCTCAAATACATTTCTGCACCTTTTAAATGTTGTTTGCCCACCACTTTCACATAGGCTCGCCCTCTCCACCTCTCCAGTCTCTGAATTCTTTCTCTAGAATCCCTCCATTCGCTTCCCTCTCTTTCGCCATTCTCTAGCCCCTTTCCATTTTCTCTCTTTCCCTTCCCTCATTCTGCTCTTTGCCTTCCCCTACTTCCTTCTTCTTTCCATACACCATTTATTTCCCCCCATCCTCTTTGTGGGACATAATGCTTGGAAAGTGCTTTGAGTTCCTGCTTTGGAAGAAGTGCAGAGTGTTACTATTAAACCCACATGGAAATGGAGGTTGGTAGCTTTCAGCAGCTGAGCTGTAGAACAGGTCTGGTGTACTGTGCATGTCATGCAGTCAGGTCAACTCTTGCTATTTGACGGCTTGAATTTTAATATCAAACTTTGCACCACAGTTCTGATTTTATTTTATTTTTCTCTGTGCCACGATGATCAAGTTAGTCTAACTGTAGCTAATAATTATGAATGGGAAGAACCAACCCAGAATGGAGAGCCAATGATCCAGAGAACTTCTGTTCATTGCATAACCTCCAAATTGTTAACAAATTTCTCTTTGATAACAGCGTGTTTTCTTTCACATAGGTAAGATGACATAACATAACCCCTGGCGTTTGGGGCGAACATTTTTTCTTCAGATGGATTAGTTCAGGTAAGCAGATCTCATTCAAATATTTAACAGATTGCTCATAAATCAGACATTCATAGGAAGCTGGTAATTCTGAAGTGATCATAATACTTCACAAATGCAGATACTTCAGAGGGTACATAACTCACTAAAAACTGGTAGGTTATGGAAAAGGTTTCATTGATGTCTGTGCCTAACCATCAAAAGATGAACAATGAGTCTGTAGGTTTCATCAAATACTCCTCTTTAAAAGTATTTGGCATCTTTTAGATTATTGCTTACATTATCTTTTTGTTACAATTGATTGTGAGTCAACAAAATTTTCTCAACAAAACATTTTAATAATAAAATAATTACAACAGTACATTTCTGTAATCAATGCATTTTTTTCAGTGTATCCTTTAATTCCAGTATTCATTCTTCATCTTGGAGCAGACACTAGCCAGGTATTTTCTATTTGACCACAGTAATGGACTTGGCTCAGATTACTTGAATTTGCACCTATAAATCATGGCAATTTTTTTAAAGATTAAAAATAGTTTAGTTGAATAATTCCCCAGCATATTTTTTCTTGACTCTGTAGTTCCTGGTTTGGATTAGGACTAGTAAGAGAAGCTCCAAATATTGTGAGATAGTCTATTCCAGCAGGGTTTTCCACACGGTTTAGGAGCTCCAAGACATAGCTGATGTAGCTTGAATAATGTTTGAATAACAGGTAAAACCCCCTTTTGGGGCACCCTGATCCCCCAGGATAGTGGAGCCCTGACTCCACTCTCCTCAGGAACTTGCTGAGTCCCCCTTTAGCTGCTTGGTGCCTCCACCTAGCGCTGGGTGCATAAACCCAACCCCTGTTACCTTTATGATATTCTATTCACAACTAAAAGCCCACAAACTAAATCTCTAAAATGAGAAGCCCTCCCCCACAAGTTTTGTCTGGGTGATGGGGCTGGAGCATAATGTCAAGGCCTGGTTTCCTTCCTGGGAGGCCAAAAGCTCTGCCTTCCAGCTAGTTGGAGTCCTTGGCAGACTCGATCCCCAGCCATCCCCGAGCTTCTGGTGGTGGGAAAGCCTATGGGGCTCAGCTGGTTTTTTTTCCACACTGGCTCGGTGTCCGTGTTGTGGAGCTGTGGGTGTGGGTTGGTGTTTGACAGAGAATCAAAATGGCCACCTCCCCTTCTACTGCAGAGAGTGACTCTTAGGCTGGGTCTCCAGCAGTTTGATTCCCTGCAACCAGGTCTCTCCTTGGCCACATAGTCCCTGCCAGGCTCAGTTTATAGGGCCCAGCCATGTGTAGGCTCTCAGGGGTCACCAGGCATGCTAGTGAGGGTCCTAACCCAGCCCCTATAGGCTGTGTGTGTTGTTGGATATAGTGTGAGGGTGCTGGGCAGTGTTGGTGGCCTCTGGCATTCAGGTGGTCAGACTAAATGATATGATCTTTTGGCTTTAAACTCTATGACTCTATGTGTGTCCCTCCAGCACAGGTCAAGCTGGCATTCTCAGATGCAATCCCAGTTTCTGCCTACATGCTGATCTCTGAGGGAGCTGCTTCTCTGAAGCCCCTAAGCTGGAAAGGGGACTATATAAGTATTTGAACTTTTGGCTGCTTAACCAAAGGAAATCTTTGACCCTTGTGAAGTTCACCAATCACTAATGAACAGCAGCCTCAAATGGTCCAAGCTAGACCTAGATAGACAGTTCACAAGCATTTTTACAGTGTATCTAGCCCTTTTCTTCTGTTGCGAATTGTCTCTGAACAGACCATGACTTGTTAGCTACATGCAACTGTTCAAATATATTTTGCGAAAAAATTTCTGCAGGTTTCATGTCAATTGCTTTCTGTGATGTGTTCCCTTGTTATATGAATGTAGGTGAAATTCAGCCCTGTGCAACGAGACAGCACAAGGCCTGGG
Source organism: Malaclemys terrapin pileata (assembly GCF_027887155.1). NCBI lineage: Eukaryota > Metazoa > Chordata > Testudines > Emydidae > Malaclemys > Malaclemys terrapin. The sequence goes on from NC_071518.1 coordinate 21,931,662, forward strand.
TGCTCCTTAAATCACTCTCAAGCCCTCAAAATAGGCTCTAAGTAGGACTAACATGGTGCATAGGCCTGTTGCTAACCCTATGCCCAGAGGTGAATTTAATCATGTGGTAATGTCTTTCTTCCTTAATTGGGGACCTAACCTTTAATAAACTAATCGTACTTCCTGCTGAAATGGATTGTGTTTAGTCATGATACAAATTGCAGTTTATGATTAAACAAATCTTGCTAACATGATTGTTTACAAAACGTAAACAGAGATGTGAGCACAGCTGAAGTTAAATTCCATCTCAAACTTACTGAACTGTTCATAACTGATTTCCCCTATATTTGCTCATCTTTAGTCTAAACCAGTAGAACTAAAGAATTCTAACCTGCAGTAGGGAATAGGTAGCCATACATGCTTACAGTAGGCATTGGTTCCCTCTCCTGGTTTTTTCCATCACTCTAACCTTATGTCTCCTGCTAAAATGACTAGAAACCTCCATTATGTTGTCTGAGCAGTGGTATTTTGAAATAATCCAGATATGCAGGTGCAACTAATGAGGACAATAACATGTGAGAAGCAAACTTCAGAGCATTTAGGGATTTAAAAAATACTATAGAATTAACCTGTCCAGGCTTTGACAGATGAAATCTGAAGACAAATGATTTGTTTGTCTTTGGAGCAAATGCATTTTTTTTAAAGAAAATCTAAATATAATGCATGAGGAAGAGTTGTACTAATCTGAGAAGAGGGTAAACTGATCTGATCTTGATTGTAAGTGCTTTATGCTGCTACTTTGAAACAAACAAACAAACAAGTTAATATGAGAGCAGGGAATGTCTTCTAGCAGCTTAGCCCATGGGGAGAAAAATGTAACAAACAGAGCTGGGGAATGTTTGAATTGTCTTGGTTGTGCAAGATTTATGGGCTTTGTGGGGAACAGAGGGCCACATTATGTTTCTACCTACTCTTGCTGTCTGAAGAGCTGGGGGAGGGAACGCAGCTAGAAGCAGCCTTCCCCAAATGTTTCCTCGAGCAGTGGCTAAAGTCAAAAGCCATTTTGTTTGTCTCTTGTTTGACTAAGCAATCAGGTCATGCTGAATCTGTGACATTCCACTACAGCAGAAGTCTTTGTAAAAAATGTGTTGTGAGATTGCTAAAATGTGCTCATCCCACAATCTCCGAATGCTGCTACGACAGAAAAAGTATAACAATGCATGTAAATTACTGACAAATGTCAGCCTTACTGGGGGGTGGGACGTGGAAAGCTGTACATTTCCCACAACCACTCCCTCAGGCAAAAGATTGAGCAAATACAGTAGATGTGGTGCAATAAACCAAGATTATGGCACTTCACTTCCCAAGTGTGGCCTTAGGCACAGACTAAGTAGGCAGTTACCCAGACACTATATTTAAAGGGACACTAGAATAACATGGGCAGCCATGGTCACTCACCAGTACCCCAGTTCTGAACGTCTCTTCTGTGGCTGCAGCACTTCAATACCATCTGTGGCACCTTAGAGACTAACAAATTTATTTGAGCATAAGCTTTCGTGGGTTACAGCCTACTTCATGTAGCCTACGAAAGTTTACGCTCAAATAAATTCGTTAGTCTCTAAGGTGCCACAAGTACTCCTGTTCTTTTTGCGGATACAGACTAACACAGCTGCTACTCTGAAACCTGTCAATACCATCTGTATTCCACCCTGGGTTTCGCTGCAGTTTCTGCATATGAACTGGATATCTTTGTGTCTTAGATCTTGTCTACACTGGGATTTTAGCCAATGGTGTAGTGTACCAGAGCCAACCATTTGTATAGATCAGTGCTGCTTATTTCAGTTTCAAATCAATGCACATCATGCTGCACTGCTGTAAACCATGTCTACACTAGGGGTTTGTCCCAGTGCAACTACAATGGTGGCTAAAACAGGGAAATTTTAAGATGAAAGGACTACAAGCCTGGCCCTGAGGGCAAGTTAGATAGTAGAAGCCGCCTGACAGAAATTGCTGGAGCCCTAATTGAAGCACAAACATCTTTAATAGCAGCAAAAGGTAAACAAAAATACTAACCAACTAAATGTGCTTGTGTACAAAGGATCACTTTTTCCGGATGTGAAAGTCCCTCTGAGAAATAATTTGAATAGGAGGTACACTGGCTAGCTGTAAATTGTGTATTTAGTTATTGCTGTTTACATCATGACTCAAAGTTGAGAAAGAGATCTTAATATGAGAACATTTAGTCCTCAACACTGTTATCATTTTGCTTTCAAATAAATGGTCCTAATCTCAGATATGTGCACACAGAAGTTTTTGGGTGCTTTTCAATATGAAATGCATTGAATCTCCAAAGTCCAAACAACGTTGCTGTTCAGTACTACCTGAATCTCATTAAACCCACGCTGTTAAAATAAATACAAAGTACATGGTTTGAAAATAACCAAACTAATCAGGGAAAACATAAATAATCCCCCCCCCCTTACTGCTGTTTTCCTCAGTCTATTCTCCCATAATGCTTCAGTGATAGCTGACAGTTGGATACAGCACAAGACCCTGCTGGACAACTGTCAGGTTTGCTGAAGGATATTAAAGAGAACTTGATCATGTGTCAGCTCTCTTCAAAATACACTCACAATAGGAAAGTGATATATCTGTCAAAGCAAGGACTTCAGCATTTGGCAGAACAGGCCATTTCCACAAACAAAACTGTCCAATTACATTAGAGGGCATGAACTTCAGGTGTGTATGCCAGGGACAGAAAGATCTGTAGCCACACATCACAGAGACTGTCTCCTTAAACCATATGGTTGAATGCAGGCTGAATCTCAAACATAGTTTCTTTATTCTTCACAGATTAAGAGTTAATTTAGAACTATCAGAAACATAAATCACAGCTTTGAACTTCTACATTAACTTTTTTTGACTTGAGTCAAGGCTGCCAAGAATTCATTTTGGGAGAGAGTGGAAAATTTATGGGGTTTGATTAGATGATTAAGGACCAAACTATGGCACAGTTAATGCTTGTTTTGTTTTTTAAATGCTTTTAAGAATGCTAGTGTGAGTTTTGATTAAATATCATCATTGGTTGGGAAACAAATTATGCCTGACACAATAGCAGCAAAGACTTTTTCCTGGAAATATGTTATAGTTGAGTTTAGGTCTTTCTTGTCTCTTTCAAAAAAATGCAGGCATTTGGTGGGAGTGAGCTTTCAAGTTAAAACTGTTTGTTTCACGTACAGTATATTTCTGTGGATGACTAAATTCGAGGAAGCCATCAAATTTTATGACTGAGGGTGGAAACTGTTTTGGTCACATTGTCTGTGCCAAAATGCTCATTTTTGTGTACATGAAATATAACATTTCATCTGTGTGTAAAGGTAAAATCCTGCAGTTTAATATAGTGCCCATGGAGACCTTGACTGGGACAATTTGCAAAGAATATGCTCATTTTCAGGAAACACACTCTATTGTAAAGTGGGTGCTGCTGGCTTTATTTGATTGTGTACAATTTTGTTAAGGAGCTGTAAACATTTATTTAACCCTTTAAATAAATCGCATTAGAAAGCAGAGAGGAAAACAAAATACAAAAATCCTTTTGTTCAGAGTGGAGATGTGAAAAACACAATATTAAGTTGAAGCCCAGCTAAACATCTGGGCCAAATTCTACGTTGATTTACATCCTGTGCAATCCCATTGAAAGCTATTTTTTTGAAATGATGACTCTTAAAACTACTATTCTTCCTAGCCTTCCCAACTCCCAGAAGCAAAATGCTCCCAATTAACAGCCCCAGTCCTGCCTTGTCCTCCTCCTCTGAAATGGAGCATTCCACTCTAATGTTTGCAGTTCCTGTTGGACAGGGTATATCTTCTTCACTTCCTCTCTTCCACTGACTACAGGTTGGTCTACATGGTGCACTAGAGGGGTGAAAATTCAAACAGTACTACATTAATACTCACTAGGGAACATTTAGAAACACCATCAGGAGCCACAGGGGCCCCTTAGTGTGCACCATGTTAGTGCACATTAGAATTTACACCCTTCATTGTGCAGACAAGCCCTTAGTTTCCCAAACGTTAGCAAGTTGAGCCTCTTTCAGGAATAGGAAACCAATTGTGTTAGCCCACCATGTGCTGTTAAAGCACTACATATTTTAATGTATACATCTTCTATGCCTCCACACCACTCCCACTCCTCCCCTCAGCCATAGCTTCACTCCATTCCCCATCAGGAAATACTGGTTTCACTCTTCAAAGGCTTTGTCTTTGCTGCCAAGAAAGGTATATTTTCACAGCAGGATAATGTTAGTTAACCATACATTGCCCATAATCCCGCTCTTCTGGGACTACTTGCAATATTCCAAACTTCTGAGCTGCTTCAATAGCCACCATTTAAACCAGCCAATCAGCTGGTGGCTTCATTTTTTGGTCATGCTGTGTGCTGTAACTGATCAACTGTTTGACGAACAGGGAGTTATCTGTATGGAGCCCTTCACTAGGGGCTCAATCATACGTCTCTTTCTCTGCTCATCTGTACAGGAGAGTGAGGGGGCATAGGAAACCCCTTTAGCCATCTGTGTAGGCTTCTTGCATCACCAGAGTTGGTTGGTAGTGGAGGAGAGCATAGCTGCATTCTTGTGCAGATAGTTAGAGTGGGTGGTACAGGCAGCAAGTAGGTGGAGCTTTGGTTCTACCCAATGGTCCAGCAAATGCAGGTTGGCTGATGCAAAAAGAAAAATAAGATGTGACAAATTCCTGACTCCTAGTGGCCAGGGAAGGAGTAGAGTTCAGACTGAGATTGAGACCCAGTCTCATTCCAGGCCTGACCCTCAGACAGCACAGTTACGTGATGCTGGACTGGAAAGCAGGGTTACAATCCGGACTTACGTGTATGACTTTCTGAAGTCAAACATTTCCTCCTGTAAAATCCAAACAAAACAGACAAAGTTTCTTGCTTTCACTGAAATGCTGAATTTTTCAGCCAAATTTCACTGCCTGGGGCCTGGGCAGTAGTCAAACCTGGTCCAGCAGCAGATTTAATATCTCACAAACCATCAACTGTAATAACTGGTGCTTAAATAGACAGAAATCTCCTCTTTTCGTTGGCATTTGGTTTTGTTTCTAGCCCGGTTATATCACAAGATACCATGTAAGACCCTCAAACTATAATGTTATTATGCGTGAAAAAGCTATTTAAGGTCATGTTAGTGATTTTTAATATACCCTGATTATAATTTTCCTCTGACTTCAAGAATTGAATAGTTGGCCTCCTGTGGAAGCATGGCTTTATAGATGGATGGAAACAAACTATAGGAACTATAACAAACCTTTCTATTGTTTGCTATTTGTGTACAGCACCATATATAGCACATACAGCGTGCATGCTAGGGCTGTATGGTACAGGTATAAATGGTTTTTTAGTAGTTCTTTGAGATGAATTGTATATCACATGACTTTGGAACTCATGAATTATATGGCCTTCTGAAACTCATGCTGATAAACCTTTTTAACTACACAGCACTAGCATGTATTATCTCTCACACTCATCTTTCTGTTTGTACAGTAGGCATGACAATAGAAGAGTTATTTACACTGCCAATACAATTTTAACTTTGCAATAACCTCAATTGACATGATGGCTGTGTGGAACATTCAGAGTTACAGGTATGGAAGCCTTCACAGGTTTCAGTTAGTGAAGTCGCGCCTTCAGTTGGCAGCTCATTTGCCTGAAAATGCTACAGGATCTGAAATTCTAGTTCCCCTCTGCCTTCCCTCCATAAATTAATCTCTTAATTAGCAAGCACAATATGCCCGTTTATTTAATGAGCTGTGTGGTGGCCTATCCTGGTTCTTAGAAAAGATCATGCAGCATTTGATGCCCAGCTTGCAACCTATGCTAAAGACCCACCATGTGACAGAGCTCATGGACAAGGGCTGTTTTAGTTGAGAGAAGAATGTAAGACATAATCAAATATCTCTTAGAATCTTTACCAGGCTTCTTGCTGGAGCTGACAGACTCTTGGGCTAACGGTCTTGGAGTCAATGGTTTTCACCCAAGTTTACCCTCATGTGAGAGCAGAATTGGATCCCTTCTTTGGGGATGCTGGAGTGACATATTCTAATGATACCACAACAGCGTTCCATGAAATCATTGTTCCCCCAGGCCCAAATTATTGACCAGCATATCTGATTATTTGATGAGAGGTGATTCCCTACTTAAGGCCAATCACCTAGCAAGCGTCAAAGGGGGGGGGGATATAGACATTTATACAGATAACAAGAATATCCAGAAATATAATCGTTAATATTTTTAAAAATGGAGAGGTTTGGAATAGATATACAGTCTCAGGTTCAGGGCTTAAGCCAATCTCTAACTATTTGGGTCTTTATGAGGACAGGGTATCCCACATCGGCCTATTGTGTGGTTTCTTGCACATTTCTCTGAAACTTCTGTTGCTGGACATTGTCAGAGGTAAGACACTGGACTAGCCAGATTGATCCTGTTTGGAAATTCCTATATTCCTTCAGGTGGATGCCAAACATTTCTTATACATCCAAGGCTACATGTGTTTGAGCCGAAGTCCATTAAAGTAATGGAAAGCCTCCCATTGACTTAAATAGAATTTAGATCAGGCCCTGAAAGCACAGCTCACAGTATAATAAGTTTTTTACAAGATGTGTTTTTTTATAATTCTTGCAAAGTTTTGTTTTGTTTTTAAATAATTAAAATTGCGTTTGAATGTTCACAATATGCAATAAAACCAAGCAGAAACAAACAAGAAAGATCAGACACTCTTTGTGAGTTGGTGATAGCTGGTATGAACTTGCATGGTAGTATCAGTGCCTGATCTAGACTGTGCCTAGCACTATAATGGTAATGTTAGAGAGATCAGAACTCTACTTGCCCTTAGGCAGATCTATCAGACAGGTCTGAGCCTATAAACCATATATTCAGAATGGAAAAGCCGGGAGAAGGAGGAAAAGGAAATTAAGTGTACTCATGTTGGTTGTCTTTTTAAAGATCTGAAATGCACAGACTAGTTAGAGTACTAGGAATAATGGGACAAAAATTATACTGGGGGTGAGATTCCATACTGCACGTCTTAGGGGATGTCTACACTTCAGCTGGGAGTGCACTGGAGCTAGCCCACTAAACATAGTAGTGTAGCAGGGAGTAGCATGGGTGGTGGCTCGATCTGGCCTCCTGTATATATACCCAGGGAAGCTGGGTAGGTTTGTACTCAGCTGGATTGGCTAGCCAGAGCTGCCACCCATGATACCCCAGCTACACTGCTATTTTAGTGTGCTATCTCCAGCAGAACTAGCACATATCCATCTACCCTTGTTGAGACACAGCACAGAACTTGCAGCCCACAAGAAAGGGGCTATTGTGGCTTTAAGACACACCTTTGCTTCTGGTTGTGGGCTACTTTGGGGGGCTGGAGAGGCCTATGGTATAATTTAGACAATCTGGGGTGGGCTGTCTAAGTTACAGCAGTCTTTTTGGGTTTTCCTGTGGCCTGGAATATCCACAATACTGAGTGGTGTGGCCCTGCCCTAGACACAGACTGCTTCCAGCCACAGCCCCAGTTCCCTTTATACCCCTGTACTGGGACTTATGTGGGGTGGGGGTCCTCAGAGAACAGCCAGCTGTCTTCTGTAGTGCCTCAGAAAGAACTGGGGCTTGAGACCTTTTACATTGCTCTAGCCCTTTTCTCAGTGTAAAGGGTGCAGAATGGGGGTGAAGATTTCATGCAATGAATACAATAGATCTTACAGGCTATTCTCCCTTTATTGAGCAGTCACTGTTACACACATGAATCCAGTACATAAAACCAAACCAATATCACTAAGTTTTAGATTTAAGCCCACAACTCGGAGAAATAGTTACCTCCTAAAATGTAGGTTATGATCATAGCTGTGAAAGCTTGGAAAAATTTGCTTGGCAAGCAAACATGCTTAAAAAAACTCAAAGCACTGAGTGTTTAATTAGCTTAATTTACTTCCTGTTACTTTAAAATATGCCCGTTTGAGCTTGACATTACCGTACTTCAAGAGGCTTCTGCTCTGATACTGCATCAAAGCAATGTTGAAGCAAGAAGGGCTGTATTTTAAAGTGGCAACTCTAAAAATTACTGTTCTCCTTTTGCCCTCCTCAACTCCCAGCAGCAAAATCCCAACCCGATTAGCAAAATGATTTATTTTACATAAAAATAGTCATCTCCCTTTTGCTCTTCTCCTTTCAATTGGTGAATTTCACTTGACATTTGCAATTTTATCTGGATGCTGTACTATGAGGTCTTCACTTCCCATCTTAAACTTAGGTCGTGTTGTTGGGTGCCGTTAAATGTCTGCTTCAGTACACCTCAGAAGTGGGTGCAGTTCCATGATGGATGAAGTGATTCCTGTAGATAAATAACTTGTAAAGTTCTATTTTGTATCCTTCATGATGAAATATACTCTGATACTACCATTTTTATTCATTTTCATTGTATAGTATAATCTTGTTACATTAGTTCTATTGAACTCTTTTATTTAAAACAATAATAATGATGTGCCTTTGCTCTTTCTCTCACAGCTACAGCATCTGTGCTAATCCTTAGTTAACAAATTAATTTAATTAAGTGAAAACAGCCCACAATGCAGTTTTTGGGTCAGCTCTTCATACCTTTGCATCACCCTTGCATCAAGGAACCTCCTCCCCTCCCCCCTGTCAGATAAAGTCAAAGGAACCAATTCTACTTCACTCAATCCTCCCTGACATAACTGGGACCCAAGGTTCTGTGAGTGCAATCCAGAGCTGGTGGAAAAGGCCGTTCCAGCCAGCATAAATTAGAGCTACCCTGAGGCCAAACAGGCCTCAGGATTTAGGGGGCAGCAGAAGGTTGAAAGCCACCCGTTTTCCACTCATGTGTGCAGAACGTAGCTCCCATGAATCCAAGGAGATGGCCCTATAATTGCAATTGATGGATCTGGTTTTCCTCACTTATATCAGAGTGAGTCAGGAGTAATTCCATTGAAGTCAATAGAGTTACCCCTGTATAAAACCAGTGTTACATCAGTATGAGGCCCAACATTTCTAAGCCTACTGGTGGTAGCCATGGTGCTGAGAGTAACTCAATTTGTGACACCAGTGGAGTGGTAAATAGAGCAATACTTTCCTGTATGGGTTCCAGGTGTCTTCAGTGAACCAAATCATTTTGTTCAGTTTACCAGGTTTTCCATCTTCTAATCTTGACTCAGAGTTTAAACCTTGTGCAAAACTCCCAAAATTCCAAAACAATCTCAACAAATCTTGGCTAACCTAGTTAGTTTCCTAATGAAACGGGTGAGCTTTGTTGCTCCTCCAACCATAAGTTCTGAACCCTCAGGTAGCGACAGGTGGGATTTGGAGGCCTTCCTTCTCAAAAGCTTCAGAGGGTGATTAGCAAGTTCTATCCCTCATGGACTTTGTGAAGAGTGAGTTTGGTGGGACCAAACCAACATGTCAGTCTTCAGGGGGACTAAAAATGGGGCCAGTGCCTCCCATTCTATAGCAAGGCTTTCTAGAGAAGTAGATGATTTGCTACCCCCATTTAGCAGCAGGAGTGAAAACAATCCTGCTTCCACTGCAGCCAGTGCTTTCCTGGGTATTACCATAAGGTGAGGACTGAGATTGTCCCATGGCAATAGGTGATATACCTGACATAATGAAATTCTTCACATTACTGCCATGCAACCTTCTTGACTCAAGAGTGGACAAGAAAGGAAACATCTATAAATATTTTGTTAATATCATATGCACCTCAGTTTACCTGTCTGATATTATCCTGCCTGACTAGGAGTTAAATCAAAAAAAGCCGTAAAGGGAAAACCAGTAGGAAACCAAACAATGGCAAAGATAAGATACTAACATAGGGAATACCAAGGGTCCTTGGGGAAACAATAGGGAAGCTATTAATTGGGGAATACCCTCAACCTGGCTTCAACCAGGTTGGCAAAGTTTACTCTTCCCAGGTGGACCCTAGGATCAAAGGAGGTGCTAAAATCTTAAAGCTGCAGGCTAGGGAAGAAGGAGGTGTGGAGAGGAGAGAGAAGTGACTGAGCTTGTCAGCAGTTGCTCAGGAGAAAGAGAGACAGAAACTGCAGCAAGAGGGCTGTCCCTCAACCTAGGGATGGAGGTAACTGGGCTAAAGGGAATTTACAAAAGCTTGAAAGCAAAAATGATGGTGTAGGTAAGAGTTATGTGCATGAACCTTTTTCATTCTAGCTCTTTGATCTGCATACGATGTACCTTTGAGTAAATAAATAATCCTTTGGGCTGAAGAAGCTGTTTTTGAATCACTGTAATCAGCTCCTTGGTCACAAACTCCTGGAGGGAAAAGTGCTTACAGGAACCTGTTATATTGATATGGTTGGTAAACAGGGGGCTGCAGCCCAGAGAGCTAGTCTCAGAGTGGTTGAGCGATACGGGTTGACCCTTGAGAGAGGGGAAGGAAGTCAGGCCTGTCACCAGAGGGAAGCATCTTATGGGGACTAAAAGTGGTCTAAAGCATAGCTCGCCCTATAACCCTGACACTTGGATTGTAGGAAGGCTAGCCAGGGGTCGGCAACTTTTCAAAAATGGGGGTCCGAGTCTTCATTTATTCACTCTAATTTAAAGTTTTGTGTGCCAGTAATACATTTTAACGTTTTTAGAAGGTCTCTTTCTATGTCTATAACAGGGGTTGGCAATGTTCGGCACGCGGCTCACCAGGGTAAGCACCCTAGCGGGCCGGGCCAGTTTATTTATCTGCTGAAGCGGTAGGTTCGGCCAATCGCGGCCCTCACTCGCCGCGGTTCGCCGTCCCGGGCCAATGGAGGTGGCGGGAAGCTGCGGCCAGCACATCCCTCGCCCCGCGCCGCTTCCTGCCGCCCCAATTGGCCCGGGACGGCGAACCACGGCGAGCGGGGGCTGCGATCGGCCGAACCTGCCGCGTCAGCAGGTAAATAAACTGGCCCGGCCCACTAGGGTGCTTACCCTGGCGAGCCGCGTGCCGAACGTTGCCAACCCCGGTCTATAATATATAAGTAAACTATTGTTGTATGTAAAGTAAATAAGGTTTAAAAAATGTTTAAGAAGCTTCATTTAAAATTAAATTAAAATGTAGAGCCCCCGGGACTGGTGTCCAGGACCCGGGCAGTGTGAGTGCCACTGAAAATCAGCTCACGTGCCGCCTTCAGCACGCATGTCAGAGGTTGCCTACCCCTGGGCTAGACCATGTCCTTGTGCCGCATCTCAATGGGTGAGGAGTGAGTAGGTAGCAGGCTTCCCTGAAGACTCTATGGAGTGAAAGGGCAGCAGACCTTAGGTTTGCCTAAAACCTCTGTTCATCCCCTGACTGCCAGCCTGGCACAGAAAATGGGGATTGGGTCAGCCACTTGTCACCAAAGATGTTGGGGAGTAATGAAAAAGACCCTTTTTACACCCCTCCCCGAGATGATACCTAGAGGTATGTGGAAAGGGGTTTGTGTGAGGAGCCAATTAGGTAGAGATGTGGAGCCTTTGGGGTTGAGGGGAAGGAAAGATGTATAGGAGAGAGTTAAAGGTCCTGAGTCAAACCAGGGCTGGCTGAAATTATCTGAGGTTTGTGCATCCCTAGAGAGAATTGCTTTTACATCAAAACCAGAAGATCTTCCTCTGCTTTTGAGGTGAAAGTTTTGCTCAGTATTAGTCACACTGGAAAACAGTTTTCATGCTGCTTTGTTACTGGCTTAAGGGGAGAGAGAACTCGGAAAGTAGGAGAATTAAAAGGAACTTGATTGAGATATTTGAGACTATGAAATACGTAGTGAAAACTGATCAGTCCTTCCTCTTCATGGTATCTCACAGTACAGCAACAACTTGTCGCGTGATAAAATTAATGGCAGGTAAATTTAGAACAAATGAAAGGATCTGTTTCTTCACCCAGGATGTCACCTGCCTCTGGAATTCACTTGCACAGCAGGTCATAAGGACCAGAATTGTAGCAGGAAAAGAGCTGGATAAGTTTATGACCAAATAATACCATTCATAGTTATACTTGCTAAGATAAGTGTAACTTAACCGCAACTCAAGTACAGCGCCTAAGATGAACTCTGAGCTGGCCAGTAAGGAAATTGATCCCATAGATAATCCAAGGTGGCAGACAGAGTTATTGTTCTTGTACTCTTTAATTTTTTCTGGTTTTGTTATTTTTGTAGTTTGATAGCTTTCATTTTTACATATCCTTTAAAATAATAAAATGATCATTATGAAAAAAATAGTCTGAGCTATGCCAGGAAACATCTACTCACCAGAAAGTTTTTAGTTCCACCACGGCAAACAGCTGCATGAAAATTGAATATAGGGTGCTAAAGATCGATGGGCACAACTGATTGCTGTTCCAAATGAAACGACGATGCACAAAGACATTGAGAAATCAAACTGATGACCTGTAAAATATAAGTTCCGATTAAGAAATATTGAGTTGATAGAAATTCCTGAAGGCAAGGAGACAAGGGAAGATGAAATATTTTTGAGAGTGAAAGATGAAGCTGTTTGGTATGGATGATTTTTGAGCTCCCTTTACAGTGTGTTAGAGCACATCAAATCCATGGCTGATCAGACAACACCTTGCATAATGCGTGTTAAGTCTGTATTCCAGTTTGTTTAGGCTGCAATTCTGAATTGGCAGTCTGTATAGCCTATTCCCCTCAACAAGGAAGTGTCTTTGACACCCAAAAATACCCTCACTGCATATAAACATATATCAGAGTATTCTTCAGCAATAACGTCTGTACTGCAGTATCACTAATTTGGACCATTACTATAGAATTTCACAGTGATTTTTTAATTAGGGTATGTCTGCCCTCATGTAAGCCAGTGCACTGCCTGTGCAGGATCAGGCACCAAATCAATATGCAAATCCTTATTCATGTGATTAGTTCTTAGTCAAGCAAAAAGTCTGGTGACCTTCATGGCACTACTCATATGCATAAAACTCATCTGAGTAACGATATGCAGGATTGGGTTCTCTGTTTGTAAACTCATTGAGGGCAAGAGGTCCCCTCTTTGTGCTGTGCACACTTTTAACTCTCCAGAAGCCAAATGCAAAATGAGTCAATTTTTCAAAAAGTAGAGACTGAGGTTGGCTTGTCCACATGCACCCACATTTGTATTCATGATGGACAAATGCCTAACTGCTTGTATAATTAAGTAAGTACAAATATGGGTTTCTTTTGTTATTTACATGCTCCTACTTTTGAAAACATCACTCCATGGGGCTGATTCACTGCTGAGTTTCTCCAGGGGTACACCATGGTAACTGCCTAGAGAGAAGTGGAGTTACACCAGGGTGAATCTACAGTAAGGAAGTGGTGTATCAGGCCTTGTGGGTCTTTCTCTTACAGAAGAGATGATGTTTCCAGAAGAATGGAGCCAAATAGTACCTGAACTTTGTGTACCCAAAGGCTACTAGGGGAGCCAGACTCATGGAAAGTTCATCTTTCCTGATGTGGATTTTCATTTGCTTTTTACTGTATGTTTTCTAAAAGTACTGTCACTGTGTTTGTTCAACCGAGTATATATGATGTTATAATTGTTTTGTTTAGTGCTGTAAATAGTACGTGTGATTAATCTTGTCCATGCTGGAAAGGTATTTGAGTTTCTTACCAGGCGGTATGTGTTTAAGGTTCTGCTTTATTTATGTGTAACAGACGAGGACAAGTACTGTAGTTGGGAGTACAGAAAAGTGAGGGATGGGGACTAAAATCTGTTTTGTTTTTGGTTTTTTAAGGACCGAGAAAGCCTGGTTTGGAAATGGGGTCAGATTATGAGCTCCTGCTGTGCTTCAGGTTGAGGTGAAGCTGCTAGTGGAGGCAGAGCCCTGGAGATTGCTGGAGTCTGTCGCACCCAGCTCGAGATAAGAAATAAACTGTAAGGACCAAGATGAGCAGGACACAGTCCTAAAGGCTAAGGAGAGTGAGCCAGTGAGGGCTTGCTCACCAGAGTTTAAATCTTTTGTAAACATCTTGTTCCAGCAGTGGGACTGATACCATGACCCTGAGCTATCGAAGTTGCTGTTTTCGATAGATCCTGGCGGTTCCATTAATACCGCTAGATTATTCACACTGGGTGACTCAACGGTCCTTTATTTATTTATTTATTGTACTGCCTGAACAGTGGGTGTTTTTTTAAAAAAAGCCTTCTCCAAGAGAGCATCTACTTAAAATGCAATAATAAATTGTACCCCATTAGAGTTAATATAAACATAGCTACAGCCCAGCCATACTTTTGGGAAACACCGCTGTTCTATTTTATTTCAGTACTGCAGGAGTGTTTTGATCTCACTCCACACCAGCCTCACAAATCACTGGTGCAGTGCTCTCACTAACTTGTCTGTATTATGTTCATTTTCTGGGTGGCAATAAATATTAGAATAAAATAAACTAAAGACTGCTGGCTGGGGCTCTGTTAGCTATCTTTATGGTTTCCACGGCAGCTGAATGACAGCTCAGGCTGGAAGCAAGCAGCCCCTTTTCACCAAGTAAATTTAGCCTTGGGAAGGATGAACATCATCTAACTCTTGAGCTGTGATGGTTGATGCCAGTCAGTAAATCAGTCAGATTTTAATTATCGGACACATGACAGGGAGCAGTGACAGGCTGCAGTCCACTGGAGAGCATTCCTTCAAAGCAGCTTTAAAAACAGAACAGCACTTGAAGAGGAAAACCAAGTGAACAGAACACAGTCACAGCTGAATTGCAGGACATTAATAGCATGATGGAATTACCTTCCTCATAATTTTAACTGTTTGTTGGCTGTAGACCTCCTACAGAGGGAGTGTATCTAATGCAGTATTACTGGGAGGTTTTGGGGTTTTTTTTTTAAGCCCTCTTCAAGAGACCCTGTGGTTTCTAATAGTGTTTCACACAGTTCTTTGCATAAGCAGCTGTTAAATGCAATGAAAGCAGTTACAGAGTTATATGGCAGAAGAAGCCCCTAATTGGTTAGATGAAGTTGTGTTTCTGACAGTGGCCCCTTATGAAAATTGGTAATATACCTTAAAATGACTGGAGTATGTAAGAACTTTAGTATGTATGATTATTTTGCATTTTTATGATTAATTCTCAGATAATTATCTAAAAATATCTTCCTGGAAATCTCTTTAGGCCTCATGTTAGGAAAAGGTTTTGGGAATTTCACAAAATCTATTTGGAGAATTCACAGAATTTTAAAAAAATACTTTTGTAATTCCGTGTGTGTTTTGGGATAAGAATGGGAGATGGCCGGATGGCAGCTAGATTATTGTCTGAAGAGTCTTCTAGGGAAGTGTTTTTCGGAAATCATCACTGAATTAAAAATATGAATGTCGATGACAAAATAAATAAATAAATAAATTAATTAATAATGTATCATTAAGTTCATAAAAACACCCGTCACCTTTTTAACTGAGCTCTTCATAATGCGTGTAGGGCAACTTGAATGTCCGTAATCTTAAAGCTGGTGAGATCTTTTTCTCACAAGGCATAGGTTCAGGTTGAATCTTTGGGCACACGCATACACTGGAGTCAATAAGAAGTCCTACATAAAGCTCATTAGCAGGACATGCTGTAAAATCTTTCATAAAAACAGCATGTGGCTATTACAGCAGGCCATATTATGGAATCTTCAGACACAATATAGCCCAGTTCAGTGCAGTGCGTAGTCTCTGCTCAGAATACATGAAGCCTTGGAAACAAAAATAATGTTCAACTTAATCTCAGTGAAGATCAATAATTTTCCAATGGGTAAGTCACAGCAAATACAAATGAGTCCTACATCAAAACTGGATCTCTCTTCTTCCATGAAACTAAACACTTATTGACACAGAAATCATCTGGTATCTGAAAATGTAGCCCATTTCCCAGTGGGAATCACACGATGCACTCAAACTGGGATTTGTGTTCGATGTTTTAGGCTCAAGCTTAAAAAATAATTTTAATTTAAAGACTTCTGTAGGGAAAGCTTTATAATAGGAACACAGGTCTCCAAGGGATATATCTCTTTGCATCCTTTCTTGTGGTTAACTTCACAAATCTAAAATATATATATATGTATATGTATATAGATGTGTGTATGTAATTTCCATAAATTAGCAACCATTCAGGTTTTGTTGTATTTTTCTACAAGAAACAGGTAGTCCGCATTTTATAAATAAATTCAACAAATACCAGCCAATTAACTGACTAATGACTTTAACTCTCTAAACCAGACCACTATTTCTTGGTATTAGGTTATGACTGTGAAGCACTTAATTATTAAATATTATTATTATTACTACTGTAATATCTAGGAGTTGTAGTGGTGTACCAGGGCCTCATTGTGCTAGGCACTACTTGCTGGTAGCATGTGGAGAGCTAGATGGTCACATGGGCCCTCATCCTGCACTATTAAAATCAATGGGAGCTTTCCTATTGATTTCAATGAGTGTAAGATCAAGCCCATGGTGCAGCTCTCTATCTGGTTTCCAGCTGCTAAACTGTATTGGAAGCTAATTAACAATACATTAAATCGATTCCTAATGCTACTTCCCCAGCTAAACAATTGCTGCAGTTGCCCAGGGGACATTATTTGACTGCACGTGGGAGTGGAGATGGTCCTTGTGACCGGGAAGGGGAGGTTGTCCTAGTGCCCATAAATGGGAAGAGAAGTGTTCATGGCATAAATTTGTCAAGCTATGAAAAAATTGTGACCATCTGGCTTACATCAGTTGATAAGGGATAGACTGGACTAGAGTCGGGTTTCAAATACACCAGTTGTAAATGAGGTAGTCATTACTCCATGGAAGTCAACTGAGTTATTTTGGATTTACACCAGTGAAATTTAGAGCTGAATCTGGACCATGGTATATTATCATAGTAATATATTTTTCTACATCGTTGAGGTGTATAAATTTAGTTACACAGGTGAATTAAATAGTTTACTGTATTTTCTAAAGAAAACAGATTTTTAAGTAGAGTACAGTATGTCAGTGTTTTACAATTATTAATGAATGTTACAGGAAATATAGTGCATGATCTACACCTTTTATGCTTTTTCATGTATAGATGAACAACAAGATAATATAGCCACAAACAAACAAACAAAAAAAGAAATCACCTAACCCTAAATTTGATACAAAAACAAGGCTCAACAGAAGCCACTTCTACAAAACAGTCCTTCCCTGCTAGTGGATAAACACCATGAAACAAAGGAAAGTGCATATCGAAAGGTGAGAAAGTAATGGAACAACACAAAACCAAGAGCCAAATCATCAGCTGGTATAAATTAGCATAGCTCCACTGAAATTTACACAAGTTAGGAATTTGTCGCTGAGAATTTTTCTGGTTCTGAGAAAGCAATGGAACGCTAAGGAGATTCTATATCTTGTCAAAAGCTTGCACCCTGTCAATGTCAAAGGGTAGGAATTAAGATTTTGTGTTAAGAAAAATGTATGTAGTTTTCTATTGGAAACATTCTACACTGAATGGAAAAATCTTACACTCCCGGTCAGGAAAAAGCTAAATCAAGTCTCTGATCATCCCACTCTCCAATCCCTTCAAGTATTTTCAGAGCAATATTCTTCTACAGTAGAGCCTCAGAGTTATGATCACCTTGGTAATGGAGGTTGGCTGTAACTCTGAAATGTCCGTAACTACAAACAAGATGTTACGGGCTTCAACCACGTGTGTGTGTGTGTGTGTGTTTTATTGCTCGGGGGCGGGGGGGTCAGAGCTTCTGACCCTTGGGAGCACAATGGCTCAGGGCTTTAGGTTGGGGGGTGTGCTGGGGCTCGGGGCTTCAGCCCCACGGCTCCGTTCCCGGTTTCAGCCTGACAGGGGACATCAGGGTTTGGGGCTTCAGCCCAGTGGCTCCATTCTTGGCTTCTGCCCTGCGAGGGATGGGGTGAGGTGGATGCCAGGGCTTGTGGCTTCATTCCAGCTTCTGCCCCGGGGAGGGCATCGGGGCTTGGGGCTCCGCTCCTGGTTTCAGCTGTAGTGGTTAGTTTTAAGCTTAACAGAGTGAAAGTTACTTCTGCTACCTGCTTCAGATTTAGAGTCTCTAGGAACACCTAAAGACCAAGGACAGTGACCACACAGACATTCACAAGTACAAGGTTTACTTTATTTTACAAGTTTCATTAAAGTTACAATTAAAGTTATGATTACCTAAGTATATAAAAATTCTATAAAGACCTATGTAAAAGTTACAAATATAGTTATACTTACATCCTTAACAACAGTGTTAGGATTTGATAGGTCTTTCATAGATTGATCATCAGTAGAGGGATGGTTCCTGCTGGAGTTTCCCACTGGGAGCTCAATTTTCCTAATCTGGGCACCCTTTTTTATAATGAGATTCTGACTATGCCTCATTAGCATTTATGCACATTGTGCACCCTGCAGTTAGGGCATGTGTTAGAAAAATGTGACTACCAGGTATCTTGTAAGCAAAAAATTACTCTGACAGTTAATTTTTCGCAATATCACCCATTGGTACATGTTTTTCCATAATGTTAAGGCACTGGGTTATTCTTTAATCACTTATTTATATCAGCATTTCTTAACTCAATGGCCTAGTATGGCTAAGCTAAAATCTTACACGCCTCAGCCTTGCATTTCATTCCTACTTACTTAGATACCTAATACAGGATTATTTCCTCTACATCAGGGGTGGCCAACCTGTGACTCCGGAGACACATGCGGCTCTTCAGAAGTTAATATGCGGCCCCTTGTATAGGCACCAACTCCGGGGCTGGAACTACAGGCACCAACTTTCCAATGTGCTGGGAGGTGCTCATTGCTCAACCCCTGGCTCTGCCACAGGCCCTGCCCCCAATCCACCCCTTCCCGCCCCCTCCCCTGAGCCTGCTGTGCCCTTGCTCCTCCCCCCTTCCCCCCAGAGTCTCTTGCATGCCCTGAAACAGATGATCGGGAGGTGTGGGGAGGGAGGGGGAGGTGCAGATCAGCAGAGCTGCCAGTGGGTGGGTGGGAGACACTGGGAGCCGGGGTGGTGGGAGCTGATGGGGAGCTGCTGATGTATTACTGTGGCTCTTTGGCAATGTACATTGGTAAATTCTGGCTCCTTCTCAGGCTCAGTTGGCCACCCCTGCTCTACACACTGATCAATCTTATACTTCTATAATCCTACAATTTACCTGTTTTTAACATATGATTATATATGAAATAACGTTAGATAAGTATAACAGCACATAATAAATGAACAATAAACTAAAATCGTTGGCTACAAAAGTTTGCAAGAAATGTGCATGTGACGGTCAGTGTGTGTGTGTGCACATGGTGGGAGGGGAGTGGAGGGCAGGGGGAAGCTAGAGCTACCAGTAAATTGTGTCTGGGTGGGGCTAGAGCCATGATTCACACAGCCTCCCCCCATCTTGATTCCCTAGTCACACATTGGCAGGGCTACAGTGAGGGCAACTGTCTGGCACTTTCTCTCCTAAGAGCCTAGGAGGCAGTAGGCTTATTTCTCTGTTACACACCTAGTGTAACCATTGACACCTATGCAAAGTGAATGCCATTGGTGCCATTTTGATTTGATAGTATTTTAGAATGATTTTGCACTGTGTAAATGGCTGCCCGAGTGCCCAGTCATGTCTGGCTGACAAAAAGTCTCCAGACACTGCCACTTAGGTTGTTCATCCCCTTCTCTACTACCTGGAGAATGAAGGAGTAATCATTAGCGGCCAGCATGGATTTACTAAGAACAAATCATGCCAAACCAGAGTGATTTCCTTCTTTGATAGGGTTACTGGTTTGGTGGATGGGGGGAATGGGGTGGACATAATATACCTGGACTCCAGCAAGTCTTTTGACACAGTCCCACATGACATTCTGATAGGTAAGCTGGAGAGATGTGGGCTTGGTGGATCTGCCATTAAGTGGATACATAATTGGTTAAACAAACACAAAGAGTAAGTGTTAATGGAATGATGTCAGATTGGAAGGAGGTCTCAAGTGGGGTTCCACAGGGATCTGTTCGGGTTCTTGTGTTGTTTGTCATCTTTAGTAATGACCTGGATGTAGGACTAGAGAGCAGACTGATCAAATCTGCAGATGACACAAAGCTAGGGAGGCTTGCCAACACTATGGACGATAGAACTAAAATTCAGAGGGATCTTGATAAGTTGGAGAACTCAGCTATAGACAACAAAATGAAATTCAGCAAAGACAAGTGTAAGGTGCTACACTTAGGGAAAAAAACCAAATGCACAAATACAAAATGGGGGCTAACTGGCTTGGAAGCAGCACTGAGGAGAAGGATCTGGGAGTTGTGGTGGATCACAACTTCCACATGAGTCAGCAATGCGATGCTGTTGCAAAAAAGAAAAAGAAAAAAGGCAAATGCAATTTTAGGTTGCATTTACAGAGGCATAGCATGTAAGTCCATGGAGGTGATAGTACTGCTCTACTCAGCGCTTAGGCAAGTTTGGTCACCGCTATATAGAAAGGATGTAGAGAAACTGGAAAGGATCCAGAAGCAAGTGACAAAGATGATCAAAGGGATGGAATGCAAGCCATACGAGCAAAGACTGAAGGAACTGTGTCTGTTTGCAAAAGAGATTAAGGGGGACATGATAGCAGTCTTCAAATACTTGAAAGACTGCCATCAAAAAGACGGAGAAAAGTTGTTCTTGCTTGCCACAGAGAGAACATTCTACTACTTCTACTACAGTTCAAACTAAAGCACAGGTGGTTTAGATTAAATCTGAGTAAAAACTTTCTAACTTACAATAGAACAATGGAAGAGACTGCCTAGGGAGGTCATAGAAGCTTCTTCACTGGAGGTTTTTGAAAGGAGTCTGGATAGCCATCTGTCGTGGATGGTTTAGACACAATAAATCCTGCAGCTTGGCAGGGGGTTAGACAGGATGACTGTTGCAGTCCCTTCTAACCCTATGATTCTCCCCTTTATCTCTGTCTCTGAAGAGGCACATTTTGGCTTAAAGTGTGTTTCCCAATATGAATTCCTTCATTAAAGCTCACAACATCCTTGTGAAAGAGGTAAAGGCTCTCTTCACCCATCACCGACATGTAGCTGCTCTTTTAATAGCACACAGCAACATTACTGAACAGCTGGGGCAGGAAATGAAGAACACTGTATTCAGTTTAAAGTGTAGGTAGGCAGAATGGAGCTGGCATGTGGCCAGGATGCTGAAGTTCACTGCAAATGGGCAGGAATTCTGCTTTACATTTCATCTGAGCGATCACTCTTCTAGCAGAAGAGTGCCTCCTCAAACACCAAGCGTGGTTGTTTGCTCAGAGTTGACTCAGAGAGAAGCATACAATCCATTAAATCATCCTTACAACTTCAGGATCATCTAAGTGCTGACTGATCTTGACACTGCTTAGTTTCTGAGTTCTTACAGGGTCTGAAAATCTTAAAGGTCTCCTGAGATGTGATGAGCACCTTGGAGTCAGAGCTCTCCAATCCCCTCATAGCCAGATAACAAAGCAGTGATCAGTCTCTACTACATATGGCTCTTTTGCTAAATGAAAACTTTGCTTATTACCAGGAGAAGTGACATTATAATGTAGAGAATAATAAGGTGCTTCTACTATTGTGTCTCACTCTGAGTGCACAGATCTGAACATCACCCTACATATTATGAAAGATTGGATCCCGAGCTGAACTTTAGAGATGATGAACACCATACCCCAAACAGCACAGAACTTCTGGGAAGTTCAGACCCAGATCTGCTCTTTGTGGCAGGAACCCACCTCTTGTTCTCTTTGGTGAGAGGGTTTATCTCATGAGAACTTTAGATAACAGAACTGCCAGCAAAAATTGCATTGACTGTAAACTCTTCTGTCCCCTCCCACGCCACAGTGCAAAAACTACCTCTGACACAGTCAGACACCAGAGCTTAAGCCTAGGCCCAGGAAAGCATCCATTCTGTGGGGCTGTTCCAGACAAAAGGAACAATGTTCACATCCTTTTGATGGTATTAAAACCAAAACTTTATGGAAGTGGGAATAGTAACACAAAGCTTATTATAGTCCTGAGCATTTGAAAAGCACTGGGACAGCTGTCTGACATATTTTTCTAACTGGTGGGATCACATTAGACTCACGTGCAAAAAAAGGAATGACCAGGTAGAATCAAATTACACACAGTGACTAGAGGAATGGGAAGGACTGGAATGTATAGTATGACTGGTGGAATAAAATACAGCAGAAGGTGGGGGAGGGTTCCACACACTCCTCCCCCCGCCCCCGCCTCCCCAATTACAATTAATTTTAGTGGACTTGGGCCTACAAGTCCCTGGCCTAGGGCACTTTTCACATCATAAGAGTTGTGGGGAGGGAAATTGCACAGATGAAATGCAGCCATTGAAACCTAGCCCAAAGCTGTTCTTGCAAATAGACAGAATTTTCTCATTTTCATGAAACCAGTGAATATATAAATTTTACTGGATTCACTTTTCTGTGACAAAGAAGTTAACGTAGTTCAGGTTGGCATGTTCAAAATTGGAATGATCTGATTGACAGAAATGGGAGATTTACAATATTCAAATCTTGCTGTTGCACACTTCACTACAATACAAAAGATGTAGACACAGAGCACTATTGGTGACAGGCCACTTCCCTGTGCCATACACACTTACACTATACTCCCTTTAAAATATTTCTTGACTATTTAGTGTTATATGGGCTCTTTGTTACCTTGTTAACCTCAATATTATATGTTCATAGCTTTTAAAGCTTCTTTAATGTATATAAACCTCATGGGTCACCTGAAAGTTAGAGTCTTGCAATTCTCTGGTTCCTTCTGCTTTGCAAAGGCTTCACCTAAACACTTTTCACATTTCCATAAGTTCTAGCTCTTCCTGAGTTTCACTTCTAGTTTTTGGATAGACTGGAAACAAAACTCACCCCAAAACTGCCAGGTATTCCGTAAAAATCATGTATGGCACACTGACAATATCCTGCAATGTCCTGGACAAACCTTATGGAATTAAAATAAACTTTACTGATTTAAGTTAAACCTTATTGAATTAGGGTTAATACCTTTAGGGTCCATTGTATTAAAAATGTGTGTGTGTGTGTGTGTGTGTGTGTGTGTGCGTATGCACACGCTATGTAATTCCTCTGTTATCAGCCCTTTTGAAGCCACCCCACTGGAGAAGTTCACATATACTAGTTCAAACTTGATTCTCCAGGGACTAACAGACAAAGAAAGGATTTTTGGATAAATAGCCTGATTTTACACAGGGCCAGGGCCTGCTTTCTTCCTGGACTGGGCCCCTTGACCACAGAGCGCCCTGTCCTTAGGGAAGGGGTAGAAGGACTTGGTCACTAAGGCCCCATAAGACTGAGTGCTTGTTCTGCGCAGAAGCTGGGATGAACTCGAAACCACAGGGCTCCCTTAGATGGTTTTGAAGGACTGTTCTTGCCAGGGCCCATATTAGTATTAGGGTGGTCTTGGTAAGCTCATTAGCATGCATGTAGGTTCTTTTATTGTTTTGAATGTTTTATCTGTAGCGCTGTGTTCTTAAGAATAAATAGGTTGACATAGGAAGTGCCGTGTGGTACGTTATAACAGCAAGTCACACTTTTAGCAGTCTCTGAAGAGAAGGCAGGAGAAGCTTGCTTAGGCAGCCTGCCTTTTGCTGTGACTAATGCAGTGAAGGCAGGATACTATTCAGCCTGGAAGTTCCCTGGTTGAGAGAGAGAGAGACATAGGTCTCCACCCAAGAGAGTTGATGACCAGGGGAGCAGGAAACCTGAGGATGGGTGTCCTTGCTGGACCACTGAGGGGAAATACAGGTGAAGTTGCCCTGAACTTTGACACCATGAGACAATGTTAGGTTAGGTGTCCTTTCCAAGACATAATTCCCTTCCTGGAACCAACAGGAAGCAAATATGCAAAGTGCGTGTGATATCCCCTGACCAAACCTTTCAAATGGCCAGAGAAGAGACTGACAGAGAACTTAATTGGGGTTATACCCTGAGACCATGCCTGGTGGACAGGACATTGGGAATGCAACCAATAGTGTGTGGATGCTCATGCCGTGAAAACACTGGGGCTGATGTTACTCCACTCAGACCAGTGCGGTTCCCATAATCGAGAGTGTGATTCTGTTCTATTTCTATTCTTTACCTCACTCTTCACTTTAGTATCTGAGTGCCTTCCAGTAGTGCATTAAGTAACATAACATCTGTCATATGGTGTGTGCCCAAAACAGCAAACAATGAGCAAGTCTGGGTTGAGTTCTGGGTTTGTAAAGAAACCAGGTTAGTTTTGGCAGGGTCTGGGTTTTGTTATGAATTTTTCACACAGCTCTAGTTAAAATGCTTTCTTATCCCCTGCTTTATTTGCCACCAAGTGATAGTTCATCAGGCTTTCTGTGTTTTGCATCGTCACTCACTTCTCCTGCCTTTTTCTTTGGCAGGTTTCAGGATTT
Source organism: Malaclemys terrapin pileata (assembly GCF_027887155.1). Classification (NCBI taxonomy): domain Eukaryota; kingdom Metazoa; phylum Chordata; order Testudines; family Emydidae; genus Malaclemys; species Malaclemys terrapin. Next base: position 21,956,063 of record NC_071518.1, read on the forward strand.
TCAAACACTGGTTAAAAAAGTTAATGCATGTGGACCTGGGATCTCATTTTAACAAGTGCTCTGTCTGTCCCTAAATCAACCAAGATTTGTCAGACCCTCCTTGCCATTTATTTCATATCAATCCCATGATTAAATGGCTTTACCCCAAACCCATAGAAAAAAACTTCCTTACAACACACAATAATCTTCACATGAAAAGTTTTCTGTCAAAAGGAGATTTCTAGGTATGAGACATACAGTAATTAATGCTGCTCGGTAGAATCTTTAAATGTACATTGTAACAATGCTATTTGCTCTAAGCACTGCTTTAAGCAGGAAAAGGCAATGGATTCCCCTTCCAATAGCTGACTTCATGTTTAAGAGCTAATGAACTGAATTCTTCGTAAACAAGGCAAAAGATGCAAATGAACAGACAGATTCTCCAAATGCAAAGGGACACATGAGAAAGAGCTAATTTTACACAATTGACTCGCTAACCTTTTTGGATCAGTGGAATTAGAGGCTGATTAATCTGCCATGATTAGCATTTATTGAAGCTTTTTGACACTGCTGCATTGTTTTTCCTTTCCTATTCTTTTGTGTCTCTGAGAGTTAACAGTTTATAATACATTTAACTGCCAGTCCATCACCCTGACAGGGTCATCGCTTTCCTTTATGGACTTTTAAAATTAATAACAGACAGTTCTATTTTGACATGCCCTTGCTTCTGCTGCAGAACTTGGCTGTTTAATTGTAGAGCTGGCCTCTTGTGGCCGAATGCTCCCAATGTTTAGCAAGGGTTGAAAATATGGATGTTAGGAGAAAAACTGGCAGATGGCTGACAAGGCATTTTTACTCATAACACACCAGTAAAACTTTACCTCAGAAGATTTAGTGCTAGAGCTTTCCAGTCAGCAAGCTGCAGCCATATGCAGATTTTTTTTCAAACTTCTAAACTGATGGTTTTGCAAAGTGTGCATAAGCAGCCTTTATTGATTATGATGTTAAAAATTGAAGGCGTCAGTATCATTTAGCTTGAGACACTTTTAAAGAAAAAATGAACATTCGTTTTCATTATGAACTCCTGATAGGTCAGACACTAGAGAGGGCCATGGTCTTTATTTTTAAAACTAAAGCAAGGAACTCTCTCAACTCTGGTTGGTTAAAAAAAACAACAACCCATAAAATATATATTGATGTATACGTACATAAGAATATGAATCAAGCAACACCTGGCATGCATAGCATAACTGTTGGCTGTTCCATGGTCAAAGGTTCCAGATGATGTCAGAACCCATGAAAGTGACTTGTTAGCTGGTTATAAAATCACAGACACCATAAGCCTGGGTGAGAGCTTCACAGCCCAACTTGCAGACACAAGCTAGTATTTATAACATACTCAGTACCTATCTATCACCACAAAAAGCAAGTTAAATAATATTAACGGTCTGACAAACCCACAAAACTAGCAAATTCAGATTTAGGGGTATTCTGTGCACAAATTTGTGCCATCGTGCCAAGGTGTTTCAGCAGGCATAGACATGACATACATTCTTCTTATGTAATTGTGATGTAATGAGAGCGTATTAGCACAGATAGCCTGCGGTGGACTGGCACCTCTACTCACTAGTTTTGCATTGAAAAACAACATTGGTTTTGCTTGTTAGCAAAGAATAGTATGAAGTAGCTGGTTGTTTTAATTTCTTATCTTTTTTCTATATCCAAAGGCATTAGCTCACATTATAGGCTGTCATAAATATTTTAGTTTAAAAAAAGGAAATATGTTTAAGTTAGAACCTGCACAAAGAAGAAAATTTTCCTTGTCTCTCTTCAGTGTGAAAGGACTAAAACAGAATCTTTAAAGAGTTCTTAAATAAAGCGAGTGAGAAGGAAAAACACCTTCTTCCCTACAGCCTTGTGGGCTAAATTTTCAGCACTGGATACAGTGTTGGTGCAAAAATGTGTTTCTAGTCCTTGCTGCTGACAGGCCTCAGATTTGTGCACACACAGCAGCATTTGTGGATAAAAATTGGGCAAAATTGTGCACCTGACTAGCCAATCTATGGTTACAAATGACAGTTTGAATCTTCACATGTGATGTTGTGGATGCATGTGCCTCTTTTGCTGATTCCGCTATTGCACCTACCTCTGGCCGCTTCACAGCCTTTGTCAACCTTTAAAACCTGTAAAATTCTTTAACCCGAAATTGATCTAAAAATAGAAGTTTGTAATAGAAGTTCTGAAAGACACTTCACTATAATGGTGCTAGCAGATGCAACTGTACTGTAAGGTGACTTAATCAACTATAGTTTACAATTTACCAAGGACTCTAGAAGTCCTGACAAATTCTGTGCTACCAGCAGAAAAATTTGATTCAATGTTAAGGAGAGATCCCTCTTAACCCAAACTACCAGACTCCAGATTGGGATTTTGGAGCAAGAGGATACCTCCTTTGTCCCAGAGATTCTGGAAGAAAGACAAGACACTAGGAATGCGGTTTAACTAGGCTGCAACTTTATTAAGTAACACATCTGGGAACTATCCGGCAACAACTCATCCTGGGCAGGTCATCCTTCCTTTGTAATATGTAACACATGGTGGAAGTCTACCACCAGCCCTTCATCCCACCTGCTTTTCATCCCATTAACTTAATCCCAACACTGTTGCTGGGATCCCATCTTTCTTTCCCCTCATCTGAAGGTTAATGCGGTGGGGAAGAGAGGGTTGTGTCCTCAGTGTACTAGACATTAGAAACACCAACCTCATTTCCCAGCTTCTTCTTGAGATGCCTCTTCCTAATCCACTTCCAACTCCAGTTTATCAGGGAACCAGACCACCTAGGGAATGAATACTTGCATTGGATACCAGCCAAGTTATGACTATGATTTTTACAACCTAACCTAACCACCAAGACCCTGGGCTGCTGAGAGACAGGCGAAAATACCAACAATACCCTGGCCAGTTTGGCAGTGAGAGAAAAATTCTACCTATCCCCCCCAAGTTATCCCAAAGAGAAAGGGGGAGCTTTTTTTCCCAGTGCAGAATGGCAGTAGCTGAGCAAGGATTTTGAGGATCCTAAATATTGGAATTAAAGTGGGAGTTAGGCCCTAAGTTCTTTGTTGATCTGGTCGCAGGGTTTTTTTCCCTTGCAGGCCCACAAAGTCTCCCCACCTCTGAGACTGATAAGGTGGGGGACATTCTTTGTACAAACCAAGCAGGAGGGTCAAAGGGAAATCTGTTTGCTGGGAGACAAGATTCCTAAAAGAAAACATCAACTTTAGAGTAAAGCTACTTTATTTCATAAATTCCAGGCTTGTGGTTCTGAGACAATAGTATTGATGTCATTAATAGAACAATTGGGTCCATGGCCCTGTCTTCCCAATTATTTTGTCCTTACAAACATATTACTTCATTCTATAGTAATACTAACGGTGCAAAGTGCTTTGCTATTACTATTGTTAGATATAGGGCTACATCCTCAATTGTGGGCTGATCCAACAACCCACTGAACTCAATAGGGTCTTTCCGCTGACTCCAAAGGACTTTGAAGCAGGTTCAGGTGTACTTATGTGCAGGTCCATTGACTACATGAGCTGAATCCAATTGAATTAGCTGGGGATCTGGCCCAGGGTGTTTTGAACCATTACTATATAAAATAAAGATTACTACAGTACTCATTAGGAGGAATTACATTTCATATATGTATAAACTACCCTTTGCTTTTTGAGCATCTTAAAGAGATTACAAGAATAATTACTGTGAGGTTTAATATGGAGGCAAAGTCAAGTAGCCTGACATAAGAATGAATAACACAATTACATATATGAGGCAGCCTTTAAGGGACGAAGGTCCAACCCTTTCAAGTAATTGTGGGTCGGAACTGCTGAAAAACTGGCCGTGTTCCCTAATTTAGGAGAACTTGCAGACATTTGCCCTGCCCTTTGCCATGTAGGGTGTTGAATTATTTCCGTTAGAAAGAACTGGAGTCCATTTTGCAAAATAAACGTAGCCCAATACCACTTTCCCAGGGAGGCAGGGTGTTTGTTAGCACAAAGCACAAAACCCCTTTAACACCAGGAGTTGGGCTTCCTCCTTTTGCCAGCACTGGGATGTGCCAGAGCCCACCAGTGCCAAGGGGATAATGAGGTAATGTGCTTGGGTGATAAAATTCTGGCTTGCTGCCCAGTATATATGATGGCACACACCTATCTTCATCTGGAAAAGCTAGTGTGGGACATTCCAAATAATTCATCAAAGAATGAATGAATCAGGCATCTGACAGAGAAAAATGCCTTTAACTGTTTATAAAAACTGAACTTGCACAATACTGTCCATTTCTAACCCAAAATCCGCATTAACTAATGCTTGTTGGGTATTGAATTACAACAGAAAGCCTATGTTAATGCATGTGAGAGCCACATGAATATCAAACAAATTCATTATGATTAGTGCTATTACAGTGAATATCAAATGAGTTCATAATGATGGAACAATGAAAGTGTTACCGAGATATTTTATTTCTGCAACAAATCCTCCATATAAGGGTCCACTCCTGAAGTATTAATTCTAATATAAGATTGCATCTGAATATTAGCATCATCAAATAAATTATACCTTTCAATAGCCTCAACTATATGGTTCAACATTTTTTTCTCCACCGCTACATCAGTTTTCTTTAGTCTCAATTTGTCCTTAAAGTTTGATGACTATTGTATAGGGGTAACACTTTATTTTAAATGTCCAATCATTAGGAATTCATTTAGTATTCATTGCAATAACACTAATACAATAGAATGGAATGAATAAGAAATTCATTTAGTATTCATATGGATGTGATATGTACTTCTAAAAGAGTTCCACTCTATTTCAGCATTAGTTTAGCATTATTTAATGGACACTTAAAATAAAGTGTACTGGTAAAGATGACTTAATTTCTGCACTTCAATAGCTTTTTTTTTTATTATTAAAGAAAGGCTCAGGAACGTATGGCAACTTCATTGGAATATGAAACAAAAGTCTCAAACCTGTGCAACAGCCTCAGACTTGTGAAAATGGTTAGAAGGAAATTTGAAACCTTTTTTCCGATCCATTGTGATGTATTCACAGAGCCAACTTGCCACAGAGCTTGCAAGAACTTTGCAATAATTACTTAAGCGTAAACAGCCTAACTGGTCACTGCTACATTCAATAGCTATTGCACAGATTTGGTACTGAAATCACAGAAACAATAAAAAAAAATTATTAGTACATATGATCTTCAACATACAAATTGCACTAGTTAGAACACAGGCAAGTCAAATTTCTTACAGATTATTGTCTTTTGCTTTAGAAAGAGCTCTATCTGTCTGCAACTTCTCCGTACAAATAAGTAAATGGACGAAATGCCTCTAACCAGGAAGGGCAAAGGTACATAGATAACCTACACTTCCTCTTTAATCCAGCTCCCTATTATCCATTAGTGATGGTTACCAGCAAACTGAAGGCACATCACTGAAGCTGACGAAGTTATTTTGAACCCAGAGGGATTATAGTGATTTTCCTATAATTTCTGTACTGCAACAAACACATTTATGAAGTACCAAGTATCCTTTCAGCTAACTCTTCATTAAAATATATTTAGATGTCCTTCAATTTAAAAAAAAAAAAAGCATCTTAAACTGAAACTCAAACTGGCTGATTCCCAGGCTTACAGTTACGTTCCTATCAAGAATTAATGCAATATCATGCACACACCATTACTGAAAAATTCTACGCTGTTTTTTGCCAAGTGTTCCTATATAACAGTTTTATCACAAGTCTGACAGCCGCCATAAAAATTCCAGGCATTCTATATCAACAGCCCTCTTTGTACTAAGTTATTAAACATTAAATTTTTATTCGTCATTTGTATTCTGTTATGCAAAATAAGCTCCTTGATAAGATGTGTCTTCTTAATTGGGCCCTTGATGCTTCTTGGATCGGAGTTGTCAGATTAGCTGGAAGAAGAGGCTCTGCATTGAGCCAGCTCTCTATCAGGAGACCAATAGCTTTGTAACAACGATATTAAGTTAGAGGGGCCAAATGGAGGGCAGCACTAGGCTCAGGTGAGACTCTACATCTGTGCATGTCTTATGCTCAGGCACTTTTCTCATAGCATCAGCAGGGCTGATGGAAATAGATTTGTTTGTTGTTTACAGCATGCAGCTGTGGCGGCGGCTGCATGGGAGTTGTATAAGATTGAAGCAAATTTGTACTGAGACTAAAATATTGAGCTTTTCTCCAGTCAGCAGTCTCTGGAATCTTATTGTCGAAAACTTTATCCAGTTGTAACCCTCCCCAGGGTGATTTTCATTTGCAGCTGCCCTGTTCTGTCTCTCACCGCCTGTCCCATACTGCCTCTGTATTAGTCAGTGTAAAAGTAGACTCATAGTATACAAGCTACTGACTAGGCCGTGCAGAAGGAACAACAACTGAGTCAACCATTTTATTCATTGAAAATGTTCTGGTTTTATCCAAAAAGCATTCCCATTTCCACGAAAGCTGTCATTTATGGGGTTCAGCATCTTCTTTTTTATCTACGACATGAAAGAAGGCACGCAGCATTTAGTAGTGTTTAACAACAAAGCATAATCAGAAATCTCACAAGCACCGTGGAGAAGAAACCTTAAAGAAAATGTAGGATTTATTATTTTCATAAACTAGGGCCAATTCTGAGAAGGGGATTGTATATTTCCAGACTAGGGCTATTTAATTGTTTAATGCTTCTGGCAGTTGTATGGCTAAATTCTCCCATAACATGAGGGAAATTAACTTGTCATATGATTAGCACCTAGAGGCCCAAATAATATTGGGGAGCATTTGTGCCTGGCAGTGTACAAACACATTGTAAGCAAGAGTTCCTGCCCCAAAGTGCTTGCAATCTGAACAGATATGACAGACCAGCAGGAAGTACTATTGTCTCTCATTTGCAGATCAGGAACTGGAGATTAAATAATTTGCCCAAGGTCACAAAGGAGAATCTGTGGCAGAGTCGGGGATTGAACATAGATTCCTGCATTCAGCCCAGTGCCTTAGTAAATACAATGCCAGAGTCATGGTATTTACAGCTGACATGTTCAGAAGTAGTTTATTTACTAAACTACTAAATTTCAGGCTGTACTCCAACCTGTTAGTGCACACGGGAGGTTGATACACCATCCTTTAGGATTTTTATACAGGAGAAGTTTAGAGAGTTTATTCAGGTGTTTCAATGCTTACATGTATGATTTTCCATGAGCAATTTTTTGCATGAGAATGTGTCGAGCCATGTTTTAATCTTCACGTTTACATCTTACAGGGTGAGCCCAAACTATAATCACTAACTCCAGCTTTCACCATACCATCAGCATGAATCACTGAGATGCTACCACTTGCATCCTCTACACTAGCTGGGTGGATCAATTTTTTCATATCCGGTCTAAGAAACAACCTCTACACCACAAATCAGAAATAATAAGTTCATTGTACACATCACACACACATCCTGCAAATAATAAAATATACTTAAATATGCAAAATCAGAATGACACAAGACTAGCTCTGCTAAATCTCCCTGTATGGTTTTGTTTAGGGGCCTTCCCCACTAGACATTTCTGTGTTTAATCTGTAGATATTTGTTTGTAGACTATGTAATTACAGGACCTCAGTGTGTCCCTGGATATTGCAACGCAATAACAAAAAGAGAATATCAGTTTATACTTGACATAACTTAGCAGGGTACAAGATTCAAATAGCAGGAGAGTGAAAAAAGCTGCTCTAATGCATAGTGAGGAAAGACAATATCTAAAACATACATGCTTTGGCTCAGACACATATGAGTAGAAGTCAGGAGACACTACCTGCTCCAGTCCTATTATAAGAGCATGCCATCTGAGACTGATGTGCAAATATAGATAAAGATGTTGTCCTGTTCCGATGGAAGGAAGTAAAAGTACTCCAGTACAATGGAGAAGATGCTGGCCTACATGGTGAAAAAGCCCACAGTAGCTGGTGCGCTCTCTCTTCACTAGCTCTGCATGCGGACACGCTTACTGCACACTAAGCGTGCCTGTGTGCGTATTAGCTTATTGCACTTTGGAAGTGTACTAAATTAAGCCACCCTTAGTGTGTGGCAAGAGTGTCCACATGGGGAGTTAGTGCTGAGTGTGCTTTAAATTCACTCCCTAGCTTACTGTGCACTAACTTCCCCATGTAGACAAATTCATAACAACAACATTAGTGAGGGAGATTACGTTCCCGTTGCCAACACATTTTCTCTCTTTCCTGAACCATATGATGCATCTTAGCCTCAAAAGACAAGACCTGCTGTGGGAGACAGTTCTCACATCCGTTCCAGCTTTTCTTTGCTGGGGTTTGTTCTTCAGAGCTTCCTGGAAAACAAGCCCAAGGACGTGTCTGGAGAAAACTCTTTCCAGATCAATGTTGAAACAACAGAGCTCAGAACAGAATAGCTTGGCTCTATAGACTAGGTGCCCACCTCTCAGGCAATGGATTGCACAGTATAACTGAGGATAGAATTTGGCCCTAGGTTAAACATTGTATAGCTTGGCCTATATTAGTGAGCAGATTTATAACCCTCAGCTAGTTCCATGGACGTTGAAAACCAACAACATGATCAGTCAGGCATTTTCTGCAAAATACTGAGCACTCTCCCCTTCCCCCTCCCCCTCTGAAATTACAGGTATGATGCACGAGACACTTGCAGGACTGGACCTGCTTCTGCCAGCAAGTCTCTTTGTAGAATGGGTCAGAAGACTCCTTTTGTCATCCAATGCCCCTGCAGTGCTAATCTACTCTACCTCAGGTCCCAAGAGGGAGGGTGCAGTGAGGTGGTGTGTTGAGCTAGTCACCAATATTGTCTTTCTCTGATCACTCTTATTTTTGCTATCCCTGTGCTCTATTTTACTGTACGTTAATATTGCTTAACACAGATTTATCAGAATGTCCCTTCTTTTAATGTCTTTGTTCTTGTGAACACATAGTGAGAGCCAGTCCCTGCCCCAAAGAGTTTTCAATCTAAACAGACAAGACAGAAAAAACGAGAGTGTGTATGTGTGTGTGGGGGGAAACAAGGCACAGAGAGGTGAAGTGACATACAGTAGCAAAGAGTAGGTCAGTAACAGAGCTGGGACATAAACCTCAGGCTCCTGACTCCCAGGGAGGTGCCATACACTGGAGACATAGACTGTATCGATAGAGGTACAGCACATTTGATTATGGTTCTCATTCTAATGGCTCCACAAATCCATTCAAGTCTTTTTATGAGCCTTGTTGCTCCTCTTTTAAGGAGTTTCAGAATTAAGAAGATTTTGAAAGGGAGGGTGGTCATTAAATTCTGTTTGAGGGGGTAGCCCATTCAGGTATTAATAAAGGCCTGTGAATAAATATCAAACAGTTTCGTAGTAATCCACAATTCTTACCATAAACATACATTACTCGTGCCTTTATATTGTTTTAGAAAAGCATGTGATTTGAGTGGCCATGGCTCCAGCATCTGGCTGTGTTTTGACATTTCGAAGATGTAAAGGTAATGTGTGGAATTGGAATGTTTAGCTAAAACATCAGTGATAATATTCCTGGCATGCTCATGCAGTGGATAGTCTTGTGCCTAGATACCTCATTATCTGCAGGTGCCATAATGAGAATACGAATGCTGTCAATCACTTTAAGACACTTGTTAAAGCAATAACACATAAAACTTTTCGTTCGTTTTCTCTAGCTGTAAGTATGGTGGTTGGAAAATTAAGAAATGTCTGCAGGTGTTCTGGTATATTGTTCAAAAATCAAGTAACTTGTCCCCTGCCCTTGTCTCTCTCCATAGAAGGAACTTGTTTCTTACCAGTAGTGAAGAAAATATTTCTATGGTCCTGGAAAGTCATAACCTTTCTTTGACCCGCTCTTTAAAGACTTGATCCTTCAAGGTGCTGAGTAACTCCTGCAGATTCTGAGTGTCCCTTCTACTCAACTGAGTGCCCCTTGACTTCAGTAGGAGTTAAGGAGACTTAACTTGGAATTGCACAGCACCTCACAGGCTTGAACCCGAACCACCTATAGAATAGATGCACTGGATCAAGAGATGTGACATCAATGGCTTCCTTTTAATCATTCTAAGTTCATGCATTTGAGGTCTGTGGACTTTCATACTCTACTTCTTCTCTTCTGCAGACAGCTCAGGCACAAACTGGAAAACTATTGTCTCATGGTAAAAAAGTGATGTACTCTGGGCTAGCTAGAAAGCCTGAATTTGTCCCTGGAAGCCACCTTTTTATTCTGAAGGACAACAGCTTCTTCTGTATAGGTGTTATTAAAACTCTACAGAAAGAAACACAAAAATATCTAACATTCTTGATGGTTTCACAATTTTGTTGAGATTGTTTTAGAAAGGAATATTTTGTAAATAAACATCTTATTCTTCTCCATTATCAAAGGGGAAATACAGGCCCTGAGTCTCTTCTCATTTGGGTTTTCCATCAGTGCAAAATTGTTGTATTATACAGTGATACATTGCTGGCACAAAGCTGTCCAAAATAGGTGAAGCCAGCAGGATAACTTGCAAAACTTCCAGTAGAACTGAGATGGTGGTGCTTACATCACTCTCCTAGGGAGAAGGTCAGGGGAAGGATGGTAGGGAAGGCCTACTTTACATTCTGTCAGTTCCCAATTGGCATTATTAACCTCTTGGGGACATTAGTTGCTGGTATAATTTAGAGCAGGCTACTGTAGGTTACGCTGGGTACAGCTGGTTCAGGGTTAGGGGAGCACAAAGACCATCTTTGTCTCCGCAAGCTATGGTAGCACTACTAGCCTAATGCACATGTGGAGAGAATCAGGCCCACTGTATTCCATGGAGAAGGTGATTTTCCTGCTGAGTTTCTGAAGGCTCATATTTGACATCCCATCAGTAGCTTAGCTAGTGAAACTTTAAAGATGACAATGAATTTAAATAGGTCTGAACTGAATTGTTAGTGCTGTTTTATAGGTTGGAAGTGCTGTTTTATATGCTTGGTGCCATTTTCATTAAAATATCATTAATGCATTAGGAGGTGGGCAAAAATGTTGAAAGGGTACAGATATATGAGCGGTCATTGTTCTAGGCCCAGGGGAAGTTGCCTCAGTACAGTCAGAGACCCAAATTACCCACTGACTAGCTACCAATACTACTATATTGCTAGTGCTGTAACCACAAACCAATTGTGCCTTTTGCCACAAATCAGTTAAATTTTCATCTTGACTTCACATCATCTCCACTTGCAGTAGGTTTCATTTTTATAAAGCTATAACACTGTCTAACACACTTGCAGTGCATTTGGTGAACTTTCCCCCCTCCCATCTTGTCCTGACATCTAACATCATCATAGACATAAACTTGCATTGATCATTTTCATCAGGACTAGATACTATAACACAAGTATAGTATATAGATTGTCATTGAATTTGTTTTCCCTTTATAATCTCATGTTGTAATGGCATCGCCTTGGGGAGGGTCACCACAGACTTGCACAGAAATCATGTTGTCATTGTAAGCTTCATGGTAATGGGATCTCCATAGGCAAGGGCTGAAATTGTTGTGATGACAGTAATGCTCCATTCAAGCGAATGTTGAGTTGGCATCACAAAAGGCAGCAGAAAAACAAGCAAGAAACCTGAAAAATGTAACTCTATTACACGGCAGAGAAGATATCTGATTTATCTTGTTCCATAACTGAAAGATAGCTTAAGAGTTGAAACTATTGTATTTTAATAGTTGTACTACACCAGCAATAATAAGTGTGAATCTCAAGAGATCAATACTAATTTATTTTAATCAATGTCATATATAGCAAAATACTTATTTTGAATTTATTTTATTCAAAAAAGTAGGCCCTTTGCACAAAAAATGCACATGGAATTACCATGAATTCATGCACAAATGGGTAACTGTGCAGGCAAATGCCTCTTTCACTACTTAACTAACCTTTGGCATAGACCACCACATGTTCTACTTCTGCAACTGTGGTAAATGTATAAGTGCACAATGGTGTGCAGACCTTTGGTCTTCCTTTTGCAAAATTTGCCCTTGACTATCAAATAAAAGAATGTGTAATTTGTAAACCCACTTCTTTGTGTGTGCCCTTGCCACAAAGTTTGTGAGGAGAACAATATTAACATATGCACAAATGGTTGTATAAGATCAACTGTGTGCAGACATAGTCACTATGGTGTGTACTTCTGGCAAGTGCAAGTACAAAGAGGTATGGATTTTCAGTTTAAAATGTTGGCAACTATTACCTCCAGCCGTTTGGATCAGCCAGAAAGTGAAAGTTTCAGGGTAATATTTTATTACCCTGAAAATAGAGGACATTCTATTCTATTTTACTCAAACTTTTCTTGAGCAGTGGGAAGTATTTCAGTTCTAGTTACACTGATTTTTTTTCTGACAGTGTTCTTAAGGACTGGTTTTGGTTTTTTTTTTAATCATGAAACAGAATTCCTGGGTCTGAAAATATGAAAAGATTTGTTGTATTATGTTCCAACTAGACATCATCACATTTTATCTTACGGGACACAACGTTCACAATGTGACACAGTTTAGCTTTTTTAATTAAAAAAAAAAGCCTGAACAATTCGTTTAAATCCTAGCTTAGCTTTTTAAGATGGGCAAATCACTTTGGGAAAATACAGATCATCCTGAATGTTTGCCCTTGTCTAATTGCAGCCAAACTTTGTTATAATGACAGATTGGTTCAGCAAAGTCCTTTGTTCCCCCCACAAACATGCCTCTAGTTCCCTTGCCTAGACCTCCCTGCTGGTTTCCATACTTTATAAAATATGGTGGCATGTAACAGCTGGGCTCTGCTACTGCTCTATTTGCGGCCACTGAGTGTTTCCCCTTTGAGTTGCACCTCCAGAATGCATGGTGCATGTCTGTGATTCTCTCTGTGTTATTTGTGGCTTCCTAGATACATAATATAGAGAGAGGCTGCTCATCCACAGAGCCAAATCATCTGCCTATGTGGAAGAATGAGGGTTGGTCAAAACTATTATTTAACCAAAAAATTGGGTTTTCCATTAAAAGGGTATTTTTGTGGGAAATGTTGAGTTTTTATCAAAAGCTTTTCAGCAAAAATGGATTTTGGGGGAGGGCAAAAAAGCAAAGCTTTGGGGTATCAGTTTTTCAATTAAAAGTCAAAATTTTAAAATGAAAAATGGTGATGAAAATGATATTTTTTTCCACTGTAAAAAACCCACCATTTTCTGACCAGCTCTAGGAAGAACCTCTAGCTTATAACTTCAGGAGATTGAGCTCCTTCTGAAAACTCTACTGTTAGCATATTTTTAAAAAGCTTATTCATTAGTTCATTCAAAGTAGTAGACTACTAGGTAAGGTGTACTTATGCCAATTTTACAGATTGTGAAGCTGAGGCAGAGAGTAATTAAGTGACTTATGCAAGGTCACAGGGTGAGTCAGTGGCAGAATTAGAAAGCGACACCAGGAGACCTCAACTGCCAGTCCCTGTTCCAACCAGTAGACAAGACTCTCTCAGGGTGCTTTATTACTCTGGGGGATTCAGAATGCTGACTAGTTTACAAGTAGATTCTGATTTATAAATGGAACATTTAATTGACTCTGCAGTATCAATGAGCTATGAGTTAATGACTGGAATTTTAAGTCTATTAGAAAGGCTGAGAATGGCAGGTACAGTATTTTAAAACCAATGTTGACACGAGCGATAGAAGAATAAGGTATTTTATGTATTTATATCACCTTCCACTGAAGGATCTAAAAGCATGAAAGAATGAAACCTCTGTGAATTAGGTTTTATATCCATATAACAAATGGGTAAACTGAGACAAGTAAGTAAAGTGACCTTGCAGGAAGTCTGTGGCAGAGCCAGAAATATAACCCAGACATTCTGACTCCTAGCCCTGTGCTTTTACTGCTAGGCATGCTGCTTCTCTATCAGTACTATAGGCTGTAATTTTATGGGTGGCCCAAGATTCCCACCATAAAGTTAACACGAACCATCAAACTGGTCCTCACTCTTTCCTTAGATATTTCTCTTAATGTCACTGATTGTTGCCCACATGTATTTCCAAGGACAGAATCTGACCCCTAATGCAGATATTAAAAGAAGAGATTGATTATTAAGGCAATGTGATTTTTAAACAGCTTGGCTGATTGTTTAAAGCACATATGTGATTATGTCAATTTAGCTTTTCTTTAATATAAAGGCTTCAAGCAAAATGTTGCACAAGACAAAAAATATAATGCATTTGAGTGCAAATGACATCCTTTGGACAACTATAATAACAACCGCATGTTATTATACCCTGGGCTCACTTTTATTTTGCAGTACTGTGCCCTGGACTGAGGTCTACAGTTGCTGACCACTGCTGTTGATTATCTCACTGTAGCACATAATGTTTTGTACCAGGCGAATGTATTCTAGTAAGCCCCTAAATTGTATTTGGACAAAGAATAATTGAACATTGGACAGAATAACAAATGCTATGGTCAAGTTTGCTTCATGGGTTTATCGTGTTGTATTAACATGATAGAAATATGAATACTTAAATCTTATCTCAGGTATAGTTTATAACTGCATTAATCATTTACTGTATTATATATATTTCATGTCACTAAGATTGTGAGGAAAAGATTCAATTTTCGCAGTGCAGTCAGTTGAATGTGCTTTAGATAAGTTAAAGGCATTGCATTAAACTATTCCAACATGGCTTTCTCTTACAGATCCTTCAAAAGGATGGGGAACATATATCAAGCAGTAATAACTAGTATATTTTATACTTTTTTCTTTTAAAAGGTGCACCAATACATTTTCCATGGTCAGTGAAATCAGATAAATGAAGTTACAAAGTTTTCTATTTATAGGTAAATGATGCCAAATTGACAGACACTTTTACCACTCTTACATGACTATATTTGTTTCCCCTTTGAGATTTTAAACACTCTTGTACCAATTAAGGTAGTAGTTGGAAAGACACCAAAATTACCTGGAGGAATCATAGGAATAGACTACACATACCTGAAATATTTAATGTGACATTTCACTTGATTGGCATTTTTTACAGGGGTTGTAAAATTCAAGCTCTACATGTAAGGAGGGGATTACTTGCATGCATCTGTGAGACATTAGCAAACAGGAGAGCACACCCGTTTTAATCCATATAAAATACATATGTACCAGTATATACAGTATTCCCTGCAGATTGTTTTTTTAGGTCATTATATGAACATTGCACATTCATTGCCCAGGAATTAAACGCATGTCCTCGTTTGCAAGAGTGATATTGATTAATTTCCTCAAAATCAAAGGAAAAACAGCAAATGAAAAGGAAAGATACTCCAATGAGAAGAGAGACACAGCAGCTACACCATTTTCTGCAGTTTGAGGGAGGGCAGAAGACCAGATTACTAACCTACATGCTCAAAGAAGTAACCAAATCAGGCTCCTGGTGGCACAGTTTATGTGTGAAAACTGCTGCATAAATCTAAAATAGTTAGAGACACAGGCATGTAGATTGAGCAATTAAGTCTGTTTTCAGTGCCTATTCCTTTTACTACCAGTGTGATATATGGCCAGTAGGGCTCATATTCCGGGGTACAGTCTATTCACTTTGTGCCACCACTGATAGTGGAATTTGGCCATATAAATTCACCCCAATGCTGGAGGAACATCCAATGGCCTGAAGCCGACCTGGTAGCTCCTATAACAGCCCTTCTTCCTGCTGCCATTGTTGGCCAGGAAAACAGGCCTGGTCAGGGCTTCCCTGTTGATCCCCAGCTGCCATATCATCTCTGGGCTACAAGAAGCTGGAGTAACTTGGAGCAGCTCTGTTATAAAGGGAGATTGGCTCAGCCGTTAGTGCAAGATCAGCAAAAGCTGCCTTTGCAACTCCTTCTAAACTACACTGTGCATGTCTCAACCATAGCCAAGTATCTGGGCCTCTTCAGTGGGTTCCAGAAAATGTGAGGCTTTCAATCTGATCCTGCTCTCATTGAAATAGCCAGGAGTTTTATCACGGATTTCAGTGGGACCAGAAGCAGGGATAATCCTTCATTTAGCAGGGACTGATTCTGCATGGCATAAAGCAACTCTCACTCAAGCCAGAGAGTTATTCTTCTTCCATACAATACACTTGTGGACTTTATAACCTTCTGACAGTACCCTGCTTGTTGGCAAATGATGTGAATTCCTAGAGTAGCTGAAGCTTACATATGCATAAAGTCATAGCTACAGTAAGTGGTTTCTGTAGAGACTTTGAATGAAGTTGTGATTAGGGAATGAGGTAAACTGGTCCAGCAAACTCTAGTTATCTATGTATCTTTAGGTGTCGAGTTATATTACAAAATAGGCATTTCATACCTTCATGGCTACCATTATTTTTCATCATTCTCAGCACTCCTATTTTCTAAAGTTTTACTGCTAGGAAGCCAATTGCAATGCCAGAAATACTTATGCAAATGACCTTATTCCCAATTATAAAACTTCCTGAAATGACTTCTCTCTTGTGTGTCTACTTTACTCTCTCTCTCACTCTTCTGTGTAAAGAGCATGTATTTTCAAAGTATCTCACTGTGGTCACTTATTTTCTAGCAGCTTCCCTCTAATTGAGATCATTTGAGTTAATCTTAATAGCAGAATCACTGCCATAGAATGTTTATATGAATTGAATGTTTGTAAGTGGTGAGCAAAGTGTTTGCCAGTACTCAATTAGTAGCTCTTATGTCATTGTTGAATTTGTTTTAGGGTTTTTTGTAGAACTTCTTTGAATTACAGTTTCACAGGCTGCCTAAATCAATGACATATGTGTCTTCATAACTACCCTGTAAAGATGACTATCATGATTTTTTTTGTGTGGGCCTTTAAGACTTGATGTTTACTTCAGTGAAGTGAAGCAAAGGTCATAACACAGTGTAACTTATTTCTTAAAGTTTAAAAAAAAATCAAAACAGCAGGCTGTGGAATAGAAAGGTGAGATTCAAAGACACAAATCACTTCACAGTCACAAAAATTGCCAAAAAATAGCAGCTTGCAGCTGTGCACAGCAGGGACAGAAAACATTAAACACATGTTAAATAACAAATAGGAGACTTAAATATAGCTAAAAGTGGACCTTATACTGAATAAATCATGTAAACTGCATCTTAATGGTCCTAAGGAATGTAATGGATCATGTGAAATCTTCTAAATTTATACTCCTTAAAAAAATCCATAGCTTAGGCCCCTGTTTTTAAAAAAAGAGACTATTGAGTCCACAAGTAAATATTTTGTCTTTCATTTTCTTGCTACATGTACAGCTGGATTTGAGAAATTTCATTTTAGTTAAAGGCAAAACAAGACATGCCTTCAAATCAGTTTGAATTTTGGGTGTGAAACTATTTAACATTCTCTTTACAGTCCTTTGGCTTTTAATGAAAACGTCCTTTTCCTTTTCTGCCATTACAAATGCAAAGAATGTGGCTTATCCCATTTTTTGATGTACTCCTTGTAAAGTGTTTGAATTGGTCTATCCAATATCCCGCATTCATTTGTAGTGTCTGTGAAAGGGCAGCCATTGCTCAATGGGCAACAAGATTCTCATCCCATCTTTTCTACTGTCTAGGAAAGAGGAGGGGTGGGGGAAAATCTCTTCTTTTTATGAGAAGCATGGCAAATAAATCACCAGCTTGAGTATTCAGATCAATCCTGCTGGCAACTATCCTTCCCTTGAAATATTTGTAGCCTGTATTTTCTGTCTTCTGAATATTTTCAAGCCTTTTTGCTTGCCTTCCACACGGAGAGTTACAGTTTAGTTTTTCTGTGTGTATCTTTTTTGAGATTAATGTTCTTTAATGACATCATTGTGTGCTATGACGGGAAGGTCCCCAAGTTTGCCTTTCTTCCCATCTCAGTAGCACTTCTTTACAAATCAGCTGTCAGACTTTGATGTTTTTCCTTTAGGGCTATCTTTCTTAAATGCAATATAGCTTACCTATAGGTTTAGCAAACCCGCATTCTCTCATTAGATATATTTTTTGTCATCAATAATAAGTTGCCAAGGAGCGTAATGTGAGGGGTAACTGATACAGTGTGGAAGAGAGCCATTGTATGCTAATACAATTGTCTCTCACAACAATGTAAATAAGAGGCGGAATATATTTCAAGGCTCCTTTGTTTTCAACATTGTTAGATGGTGTTCTATTTTCAGTCTGAATATTCATAATGTGCTCCTAGAGTTCAGCAGCGAAATAAGTGGCTTTGAGGGGAAAAAAATTAAAAAGTGGAGGGGGAAAAAAACAGAAAGAAATGAGTAGTGTTCTAATGAGGAACAGTTGAGTAGTATGATGTAGCATACTTCTGAGGTTTCTAGCAGCCTGGAGCCGTGCTTTCTTGGCTTGTATACAGTGCATTCACATGGAGCTGTGTTTGGATGAGAACCTTCCAAAGTCAGTAAATGCGCTAATGTACTGAAAAGTGATAAATATGAAATATATGTATATTCACACACACACATATCACATAGTTGTTTCCATTTCCTCTATTTCTAGTAGATGGATGAAATTCCAGAAGGCGGTTATACAGCTACAAAATAAAATGATTCGTAGTTTACTTGGTGATTACCTGGCATTATGTAGTACAAAAGTATTGTTTAAAGACAAGCGCTCCAGTTATACATCTTGTCTCAGTTTGTGCATTAACAATAATAATAAACAAAGTGGAATAAAAATTGTGTGAGTGTCGTCACTTCCTCAGTGACATGCATGATCCTGTTAACCTGCAAATGTAGCAAAGAAGGGATCAGTTTAAGACCTAGGCAGCAAGCAATTTTGCTAGAAATATGATATTATGACTTCAGACAAGAGGTAGGAACCATGCAGCTGTTTACCAAAGGAGGACTCTTTTGAGTGACATTATGCACTAACAACAGTAATGGCAGCAGAAACTATCATTGTGATTTTTATGGCACAGCTTTTGTTAATTTCTTTTGACATATTCCCTGGAAATCTTAGGCTACCAAAACAATAAAATAAAATAATAAAATAAAATAATAATAAGGCTGAATAGGTTAATGAAATCACAAAAGAAAAGTGGCTGTAATGGAAATGCAATTGCTGACTGAAATATTTATTACTTACATTTATTTAGATCCTTTATGGAAGATGTGTCTGTTTTCCTATTCTTTGATTTTGCTCTGAAGTTTCTAGGAGTTTTTGTGCTTTTTCATCTAATATTCCTCCTCTTACTCTCCCAATGTGATTCATTTCTTTAAGATCTTGTTTTATTTTTAAGTCATCAATTACTCAAACTTTGTTGGCCTATCTATTCTCTGCCATCTGGACCCCATACCTTATTTTAAAGCATGTTCAAATAATGACAACCTTCTTTTCTCAATTAATTTATGGGCTGTGGGGACCATTTTTCATTTGTTATCATGCACTTCCATTTGATCTCTCATATCTTTCTTCTGCATCTGCAACCATAGTGTATAAATCTTCCTCTCTAGCATTGTCATGGTGTCCAAGATATATAGGTATAACTCCCTATTAGTTCCACAAAACTGACCTTAATTTCTAAAAATGGTATCAGATGTGAATAAAGTTTGGTAAGATGATTTGTTTTGATTTACTTTGTACCACTTATCTTTGCATTTTCTTCCTACTTTTCTTTTATCTAATTTAGACAGTGTAGTCTTGCAAGCCCAGTTGCATGTTTATCCATTACCTTCCTGCCAATGCTGTTCCGCGGAGAGATAGGACTGCAAGATTTTGGCTGTTAGGAATAATAAAATGGCATTTTCAGTAATCTGTAGGCTAATAAGCTTGCAATTTTTTTTTGCATTTAAAAATGGTAATTTTTTCTCAAAATCCACAGATTTTTGCAGCTATTATTGAGGTGACACAAGTCCTATACAATAAACAGAAGCAGACAAATCCAAAAAACTTTCCTTTTATTTTGCTGTGTTGACAAATGATAAGACTTAAAAATCTAATTCTCCCACCGAGCATTTACAAGAAGCTGGTTTGGATTGCTGAAGGGCTGTGGCTCACACAACAAAATCTGAGCCGTGTGTGTTTTGTTTTACATAAACAGACTTCAGTCCAAACTAAGGAATGCTAATTAAGCAAAAACCATGACCAGATGTTTATTAACACCTCTCAGGTTCATGGGATTTCAATAGTGTGCAGTTTTCATGGACTAATTTGAGAAGAGAAACACCTTTATTGGAATAATGGCCAATTATAATTGCCTACTTTGCCTATTTTTCTTTTATTTCATGTATAGGGGGAAAAATAAGTTCAACCTATCATCCTAGTGCTGTTGATATTAATTCTGCACATCATTTGGAACATATTATTAATAATAAATACATTGTAATGTACAGATGAAAAATTCCTAGTCCATTTACTTTACGACAACTTTTTTTATTAGTTTATCATGTGCCAAAATTGTTAACCTATTTATACGTAGTCTGCCATCAGCTTTGCCTCTGCCAAGGGAACGATGCATCACTTTGATGCCAAAAAAGCACCAAAACAGGAAGAGTTGCTGTTGGGTCCCAGCATGGTGACTTCATCACAGGCCACAGCTTCAAACTGTGGAGTAATAAAACTGAATAGCACAATATAAAACTCCATGTTTCATAAGACAAATATTGCTTTACGCATTCATGTCTCTTGTACTATGTTAACTGTAGGAAGAAATGGAATACAGTTTTAGTGACCCCCTGAGACCTATAAAGGCTATTTCTGAGTCTGAATCTTGCTGTTTAATTTAATCATTTATTATATTAATATTCAAATGGGCTGCATCTTATTAGCTACTGCAAAGATGTTAGTATGTCTGAAATAAATACCTAATTATGCTTTTGAAGAGAGAGGTTCTAAAGACTTTCCTACGTTTGTGCTAATAGAACAGTTCATTTGCAGATTTTTTTCTGCAGAAATAAGCAATCTGAGCATCTTTTCCCCCCTTTACTTTGAATAAAATAAAGACAAGGCTCAAATATACCATTGTGATGCCCGAAGAGCAGGTAGGCATTTTCCTTTTTGTATTTTTAGGTTTCATTCTCCAAGCTGATGAGTTATACAGAAGCAAACTGACCAGTCCCCTCAGCTCCTAGCTCAATAACACATTAATAAAAATAACGGCTTTAACCAAATGACCATGAAATTAAGTATGTTCTTCTTCAAATTAAACAAATGGATATGCTTTTGAAAATACACTTTGAGCCTCACATGGTAGTGTTTAAAACACATTGTCATTTTATTGTTTTAAAAACCCATTATTATTTTTTTCCTTGCATGCAAAACAAAAAGATGAGGACATTGGCTTTCACAAACAATGGGCAGTAGCATCTTGCAAAAATGATAGTTGACAAAATTCATAGCAGGACACAGGCATGTAGGGAGAAGGAAAAAGAGTGAGTGGATTTCTAGTGTCAACTTTTCTCCAAGATCCATAAGAAGTCCATTTTACTAAGTCTTCATGAGGATAAACTGAACTGCTGGCATAACATACACAGACAAATTCTAAATTAAATATATACACTGTATTTAGAGTAGTACAGAAATTTGCAGTAAATGCAAAAGTTGCAGTCTGCAAAACTAGGAATTAGAAATTACCATCTTTCAAAAATCGTCACTACCAAACTTTCAATAATCCTTTAAAAAAAAATCACTACGTATGAGTCGCTAACTAAGACAATTACTTGCATCATAATTTATTTTCTGAATGGATGCTGGTGCTAATAAAAGGTTAAAGGACTGAGAGTGCTGGAGGATGAACTCATTTTATCCACAAACAGCCAAGTACAGCTGACTAGGAACTAGCTTAGTTTTCATGTGACTGCTTCTATGCATGTTTTATAAGCTGGAACTGCCAGGTTTGTTTAATTATCATAGGAGTTATTGACATGCAAATTATCAACCTTTAAGAACTTGGGGGAGGGGGAGCAAGGGGAGGGGTGAGCTGGGTCAATTTCCATTATTATTAAGGGAAGGTTTGTGTGACACATGCAACTCCTGTTATTGCTAATGAGAGTTGTGTTTATGTCCCAAAGTTAACATGGACTCCTAAACTGGGGGTCCATTCCATAGCCCATTCATTAAATCTACCATAGCTTTCCTGATGTTGTCACTTCCCTATCCCTATCAGCCCTACAGTGTTACAACAGACTTGTTACTATACAGTAGCCACCCTTAAAATAGATATGATAAAATAGCTAAATAGATATGGTTACATCACCACGTGCATTATTTGCTATACTGGGATGAAAATTATTTAGTCATCTAAGGCAAATGACAAGTTTGTAAGGATGACCACTGTATATTATGCAATGCAATGCATAACGTTTTCCATGATACTTTTATTCTTAGTTACTGACCAATTGATGTTACTAACAATGGTTATCTGATGTAGACCATGTATACAATGATAGCTTGATAGATTTTACCTGACACAAATAACTCTTCACCAAGGAACTAACTAGTTGATATATATTTTCTTGTCACTAAACACTTGAAATATACATCATCTTAAATTCCAGTTTGCCTTCTTTTTTTCCTCCAGAATATTTAAAGATTAGATTTTCATCCTAGATCTAATGAGTAGAGGCATAGCTTGTTAGGGTATCAATAGTTAACTGGTAATATACACTTATACTACCCTCTGTTGAACAGACAATATAGGGGTTTAACTATCACCCCACTAAAACCACGTATTCCCGCCGTTTTAGACTAGCCATAAGAATGCTGTGTATATGTTTTCCTCATTATTTGGATGTGCTGTTTGAATGTTGTGATCAGTGATTCAGAGCACATGATTCATCAGGAAGACATTTGCTAGGCAGACATGTGAGGAGCTGTCTGCCTCTTCAATCTCACTGACAGGGCAAAAATGCTGATTTATAGTAAATCATTAAAATCTGCTTATTATTGCACTGCTTGTTCCCCTTCTCCACTTCAAGCTAGCATCTTGATCTGCATCATGTCTCTTACAATGTTATACTACAGCAAGCAGTTATTTAAACCAGAGAGAAATGATCCTTAGTCTTTATTAGTGCATAGGAAAGGATATTTTGTTTAAAGAAGACTAATTAAGAATGCAGACTATTTTCTTGCTCAGTTTAGGGAAACATAAAGATTTAAAACATCTAAGCACAAAGAATTATGACACTAAAACAATACTGTAAAATGATTATTGAATACCTCTATTTAAAAAAATAATCACAAAGTAACAGCTCACACATCACCAAAAATATTGGAAAAGGAGTGCAGGTGGTATGGAGGTATGCTGTGAGAATGGAGTCAGGCAACACAGAGCTAAATACAATCTGAATACTGATGAAAAGAATAGACTGGTATTATGTACCACTCTGTTACAGTTGACAATGGGAGCATTCTATTAACATCATTACAACAACAAAAAAGTTTTATTTGTTTACTTTGAAAGAGATGAATTTGGTGAAATAATATAATA
Source organism: Malaclemys terrapin pileata (assembly GCF_027887155.1). NCBI lineage: Eukaryota > Metazoa > Chordata > Testudines > Emydidae > Malaclemys > Malaclemys terrapin. The sequence continues at coordinate 21,979,519 of NC_071518.1, forward strand.
TGTAAATACAATGTATGCTAGAAAAACAAAGAAACAATACAAAAAGGTCCATATTGTGTATGTGTTACTTACAGTAAAAATTTTAATTTGACGCCTGGGGACAGAAATCCTTGCCACTGAATTACAAAGAAGTGAATAAACTGACTCAAAATTAATCCATACAGATCTGTCCCCTTAATAATACTAATTCCAGAGAACAAAGCAGTGCATAATGCATTTTAAATTAACTTGGAAAATGCATAATTTATATTTGTTTTATTTCTTAATATTTGAACACAGGTACATTTTAGAATTCTAAGGGCAAGAAAGAGAAGGGCAGATTTTTATCCATATATATTCATTTTTTTTAAAAAGGCAATATTTTAAGCTCTCCAAGAAAAGGACTTCAGCTGTGAAATATTACAGAGAAAAGATAAACACAGTTAGGGGAGAGCAAATGATTTTAACATGCTGTGAAATGAATATGTTTGGTTAAAATATAAAAAGGGTCCTAATTCCTAATAAAACATTCTAAAATAGATAATTACATATTAGTTTGGATCTAAAATAATGTCCTTAGTCATGAGAAGCAATTGAGAGATACCCTGCAGGGTGCCCATGGTGGGCATGGCTGGCAGAGAGAATGTTGTATGGAAGAGGAATAACCCCCTTTCTGAGAAATACACATATTTAGGAAATTGCAGAATTCTACTCCCTCCCCTTACTCGTGCCCTTCACTTGCACATGTGACATCATCATCTCTGTTTTACATATCAGACTTTTATAGCTATAGAGATATATGCAAGTCAAAACACACGCATCCTGTATGTAATCTAAAAAAGATGTGTATGCGGTACAGGTATATATTTATCCCCAGTTACTGTGGTATCACAGTATGCTACTTCCAACCTATAGCATTCGAAGAATAACTATTCAGTAATCACAGCACCATGTAAATGTGGTGGAAAGGAAATAATTGTACCTACTGATATCGTTCCTCTACCACACTAAACATGGATGGTCAACATATTCTTAATCATCTCACTATCATTTGCTTGCCTTTAAACACTTATTCTATAGTTAAAAAAAGAATAGGAAACAAAAACAACCAAAAGGAGGCCAGTTTTATTATTAGCAAGGAGGCGGCCACTGAGGTGCAATTAGTAATGAGCATTTGGAAATAAAGTGCGCTAGTCTGAAAAATTAATCCTCAATATTTTCTTCTCTCCCTTTTTCCCAGTACAACTTTAGATCTGATTAATAGAAAAGGGCAGTTGGCGAAAATCTGGTAAGTGGGTGTCTTCTACTTATTTACATTCTTCCAAACACTTGCCTATGACTTAGCTGATAGTGTGAAGCTTTACAGCTATCAGTGTATACTAGAGAGGTGGAGTGTGTACGTGAGAGAGGCAGAGATGACATTTCTCTGCTTGGATGCCATTTTGAGTAGTTGTTAATGGAAGAAAGATAATATTTAAGCCTTTTCTACACCAGGGAAATTTTGCTAGGATTTTCCATTAGTGGGTCAGCTTTACAAGCGTGAGCAATGTTAGAAGCCCAAGCAGGGATAGGCCATCAGTTGCTTCCAGTTTTTTTAAGTGCCATGTTGATTAGACCTGCTCAGAGCACTGTTGGATCACCAAGTGTTTAAAATGTTGGTGGCACATATGTACTAAATACAAGTGGGATGGAATGGATGTTAGAAACGAGTTGCAAAAACTGCCCTAGTGTAGATCTTAGGGGCTAATCCAGCTCATAGTACAAATCACACAACTACTAGATCATTATCAAGTGACCATTCACATGGCAAAGAACATGTTTGCCAGAGATCTGCTAAACTTTCACAAGGAAGCACAAAACCAGAGTGAAATTTGCCTGAGTCCAGGCTTAGTTTCAAACCTGAGTCATAAACACTTCTGGCAAGCTTAGGCAGAACATCAAATTAACCTGCACTGAGTCTTCCCCCAAAGATGCAAGGTGGTGATTTATAGTGCATCAGAAACCACGTGGTTTTGATCTTAAATCAAGAACGCAGATTTTATTTCAAGTGAACCACAAAAAGTGGGAAAATCAAGGAGTAAAAATCTATCCAAAATGAATCCTTCACCTCCCAATATGGGTTGAACACTAGGTTCCTTCATGAACCACACTAGCTGAATTTTGCACAGATCAACTATTTATCTTTTTTCCTTCCTTTGCATTTAAAAAAAAATCAACTTGTATAGACCCACTAAAAGCCCCAGTCATATGCAAAATGTTGGCTGTGCAGAAGAAAATCTATTTCTAGTTAAATTCTTCCTTGGCACTGTGGACGTGAGTTATTTTCAATAATAATTCAAGTTTACAGGATAGCCTTATCATGGGCTAATGCAAATTAATGCTTTGAGTCATAAGTGTTTCCCTTGGAAACAGTAATTTCAAGTTAACGTCTCTTGATGTGAAATGGAGTGCAGTGTCACAAGCTCTCTCTCACCAACCTACAAATTAACTCGTGTCCCCACTGTACACAAATATGGATGGCATCCCACTTTACTTCTTCATCTTAAGCTATAGGGCCAAATTCTTTGCTTTCAGTGAATTTGACTGGTTAAACTGAAAGCTAAAATTGGACTATAAGGCCTTATGTGGCCATTAGTAGTAACAGGATGGAGAAACTGCTAACGCCTGCAGAAAATTACTACAAAAATGATTTCTGTAAGAGACAATATTTATCCCATGCCCAGACTCATTTGAGCAAGTGTGTGGTATGTGTGTGTTTGGGGGAGAGGGACTTTACTCTTCTAGGCAATGAACATAATGAAGAATTTAACACACAAGGCCTTAAAATGATGAACTAAAAACGTTGCTTTTGGGGGCTTCAGAAGCACCCAGGGATAACTGGTTACCTGCCCAAGTTGTTGCCCACCAAAGTACAAAGAAGGTATTTGCCATGATAACAACAGCACATTCATCTAGAGTTAGAGTCATAAAGAATAAGGGCAGAAGGGGCCAGCAGATCATCTCACAGCCCACCAGCACCTGCATCCAACAGAGTTGTTGGATCAAGTTCAATTTTCCCATCAACATTTATTACCATTATAAGAGACCGAAGAAAATTAAGAGAAAAAAAAAAAGATAACAAAAGCAAGTAGAAAGAAAATAATAATGAGACAAACATTTGTTGTTTCTTAATTGTATGGAGGACTCTTGTGTGACACACTGGGAATGAATCAGTGGTGGGGAAAAATAACAGGGAACACAGGGGTTGTGATGCCATCTTCCACTGCTAGGGAGCCAAATGGCAGAGTGTCAGTGGTGCTATGAGCCACAGGGGTGTAAGGCAGTTCAGCAGAGAAGCCTCAGGACAGCTTTACGAGCAACGCTTCTCTGCGTGGATCCCGAAGTAGGCAGCTGGGTTCCAACTGCAACAGAAGAGATGGGCAATGGGAGGAAATCCCTGTTCTTCTGGAAGTTCATGTGTAGAGGGTGGGGGAATGCACTGGCCAGTGTGAGGGGACCTATTTGAATTGAGCTTAGATTTCTATGCTATCCTTGGTAGTGCAGGAAGGGGCCAGTGTGCCCTGCAGAGATCTCTGACCTGAGTGAGCATAGAATGAAGTCAGAGTACAGAAATTGGTGGCAAAGGACAAGATGGGGTGATCAGGGAAAGAAAAGACCAAGGCAGCGATGGGAGTGGGGATAAAAGGGAGTATGACACTGGAGGACGGGGGAGAGGGGAGTAGAGAGAGATTAGAAAATAGAGGAAAGAGGGATGGAGGATAGAGCACCAAGGGGCAGGGAAAGCAGCAAATGGAAATGGGGTCAAGATAGGATAAGGAGGGGGAGTGCAATAGTGAAGAGATACAGGGGAAGTGGACAGAATGTAATAAAAGGGCAAGGGCAATAAAACAAGAGGCAAAAAAAAAAGAAACATGAGAAGGGGAGATGAAAGGAAGAAAGAAATGGAAAAATAAAGAAAAGTTAAAAGAAGACAACCAGGCTGATGGGAATGATGGGTAGGTTGATGGTGTCAGAAGAGCTAAATGATGTAGGAAGGAAAAGAAGCAGGGAATGGAAAAGTGTGCTGCTTCCTTTGGGGGTTGATGGAAAGGGAGACTGTACAACTGACCCTTTTGGACTGTGCCTTGTTGATTAGAGAAGGGGAAGAGGGTGACTGATCACGGAGGATGTTGGGGGCAGATATGAATAAAAATTTTCTGTCAGCACTTTCCTTGCACAATGCCAATATGTGGTCTCCAATATGTGTTTTTGAGACCACTCCAATGATATAGGACACCAAGCAAGGATTAAAGAAAAAATACTTGGATTAGGATTTACGTATACGCTTTGACTTTATAGATGTCTTGTAACACCCCAAACTTTATAAAAGCAAGTAAAAAATAATAAATAGCCTTCTATGAAGCTGGGAACACAGTGGCAAATCAGATAAGAGGAGGTTAATGAAATCAGAGTTCATAAAGTTGAAGTGTAGCTGTATTAAAGAGAATGAGTTTAGATGGGAGAATATGAGAAAGCTTTCTAATTGCAAGTACAATTAAACAACAGTTGCAAGATAGGTCAGTTGAGTATTCAACGACAGATCATATCACGCATTCAGAGGAAGAGCACAAGGGATAACGGGTATGCTTACACTGCAGTGTAAGCCCAGCTCAGACTCTGGCTTAAGCCCAAACACCCCTTCATCTACACACTATTCTGTCTAACTTGGGCCCATGCCCCAAATCCCTGGAGGGTTCACAATCCATCATTTTGCAGTGTGGATGCAGCTCAGGCCCAGACCACCCAGACTGAATATATGGAGATATACCTCTCTCATATGCTGGAACGGACCCTGAAAGATCATCGAGTCCAGCCCCCTGCCTTCATTAGCAGGACCAAGTACTGATTTTGCCCCAGATCCCTAAGTGGCCCCCTCAATGATTGAACTCACAACCCTGGGTTGAGCAGACCAACGCTCAAACCACTGAGCTATTGGGTTCTGAGAGTCTGCCAACACTATCCCACAATTCCATGGGAGAGTGCAGCCTCTGGCTTTTCCATTCCAAAACTGTCCAATTGGCTCCCAGGAAATGGAAGCAATCTCCCTGGTTGAAGTACAGCTGCTTAGCATTTAACCCTTCCATTTTGTTCTGACCATCATGCTGCAAGCAGAGTGAACCTTCTTCTGCATTTGTAATGGCCACTGACAAGACAAAGTCCTTTACCAAGCATGCTGCTGGCTGTGTTTCTGAAACATGTAGGGTGGACAGTCAAATTTTTTGACACTGCACCATGAACCAGGGCGATAGCAGCCACAGCTGGGGAGGGTGCTAGAAAGACTGGGATAGGGTGGTTTGCCTCAGGTATGCATACTGCAGTGTGGATGCTGGCACCCCATGTTTGGGGCCTGAGTCCATAAATCCTAAACACAGGGTCAATTTGCAGTGTGGACGCTCAAACCTTGAGCTTGAAAACCCAGGGTCCATGGACTCAACTCCCACTAACCCTGTGCTTATATTGCAGTGTAGACTTACCCATAGCGTATAAGATAAAAGGAACTGGCTTTACTATCCTACGAGGGGCCTTTCAGACAAACTATAGAAGGCATTACCCCTTCAACATTCAATACATCTTTCTAGCATCAAAAAGATGTTTCTTATTGTCAATAGATGACTTATTTTGTACAACTCTAAATCAACTTTATGAATATGAACAAAATGTACAATTTTGGTTTTTGCATTTGGCACAGATAATTCATCTTGAACAGACCGGATAGGATTTACGGGAAGATTTCATTTGATATTTTGACCTAGATACTTCAGAACAATTGAAAACACACACACACATACACAAATATAAACACTTCAATGAATTATATTTGCAACTGAATTTATGATGTCCAGGGATATCACTGTAATGTACCAATATCACTTCTCCCTTCTGGATATTTGTCTTGTGGCTTAATTCTTAAAATTGTTCAGAATAAGATGCAGCACATAAAGTGTCTGGTTATCATTTCTCTTAAGTACTATAACACGTTTAAATCATAATGTACATTACATTGCAACACCTTGCTTTTCTTCCAACTCTTGGCAATTCTATTCCCTAAGGACTATCATTCTTTAGAGAAAATAAAAGATTTCATCTGTAACAATCCCAAAGAGAATTCTTGCACTTGAGGGTGTTTTTTAAAAAGACAATTTACACAGAAGAGTAAGGCTGTTGATGTGATAATTGAGAACCACTTGGTGACAATGTCTTTCTTTTCACAATTACTACCGTTATCTTTGTTCTATGGAAGAGGAAAATAGAAGGGCTGGCAACATTTCCTGTGGCCAAATGATGAAGGAAAATAGGCTGCTGATTCCAGAAGCTTGTTGATTAAGCACAGCAAAGAGGGAGCTAGCCTTGGGCCACAGAAATAAAGAGTAATTAGCTCGAATGACAGTGGTGGTCCTAGCGTCATGCACGTTAGAGCTCTCCTCAGGCTGCCTTAACTCTACCTGGGGATCTGCCATGTTCCTGTCCCCACCCTCTTCATTTTTTTAAGCCAGTGACTAATCAGGAAGTAGGACATATTGGTTTTCTGAGTCGAGATTTCCATAAGCTCAAACTGCAGGTATTTATTTCTAAAAGCAATCATGTATTTAAGTTTTTAGAAACAACCTGATTCAACAAACAGGTTGCTAACTTGTTAGACTTTGCCCAACAGGGTAAATTATTCTACTCACAGCATCCCACCCTTGTATCTCTGTGACACATAGGCACAGTCCTGATGATAATGTTTCAAAACTGTGATGTAAGCTACGGATACATCACAGCATTGTAGCCTTGTATTGAAATACCATCTAACATAATGAGACAATATGATGAAGTGTCATTGGCTGCTGAAAGTGCTTTTAGGACCTGGAATATTCCACATGATACCAGACGTCTTACAAAAACGGGTGTGTGATCCAGGAAATAGCAGGGTCAGGGGTAGCTCTTGCCAAACGTACTTCTGAAATATTTAAAAAATGCATTCACATAGGGTGAAATTGATCCCTCCTGAATGACTACTGAGTAACTGGGCTCTGTCTGGATAGGATGAGGAGGCAAAATGCAACCTTCCCACATGAAGCTTTTGAGCAAGTTTGGCTGGAATAGCAGCTGCTGCTCCACTACACCAGTTGTGCAGAACACTGGGGTCACTGAATCCATGCAGATATGGACTCACTAGCCTTCCTCTGGCCCACTCTATCGTGCTTTTTCATACTGGGATAGACAGGGCTGCTGCAGAGAACATTTCTGCAGCATGAAGAAGGTATAAAAGCACCCTTCTATGACTGCTGCATCTACTTTCCCTCTGTAGAGCCCCAATGTGGGTCTTTTGACTAATTTCACCTAGAAGTTACAGGCAGCCCCTTCTGAAAACATTCCACACAGTTCAAAAGTTTTCCCTTTTATAGCACTGAGCTTTCTCAATCCTTTACAGAAAATAGCTCTGTTTAGTTTTTCATAGAGCACGTCCAGCAGTATTTGTACAACTAACAAGTCAAGCCATGAACATCAGTGGGTTTTCCTCTCCAGAAGAAAGGTCTATAAGTCTGGAGACCTGTATGCTTTTCCCAACTCTGCTGTTTACTCTCCATGTGACCTTGGGCAACTTACTCAACTTCTGTATGCCTTAATTTTTGAAATTACAGGTCAGCTGTAATGTTGGACGAGTGATATTTCTGAAACCTCTGGATGAAAATACTGAAGTTCTAATGATTTTGTATTAAACATATTCCTATAATCAGATCTGATTTCACTGAACATTATTTTACATGTATATGTCACTGTATTGCTAACAATCCTATGATACCATATCGTGCATCAGCTTCAAGAGGGATTAATAGCTGAAAGCAATTTTTTTTCCCTCACAATTCTGCCAAACAGCACCAGGGAAAACTGCATATGCACACATAGAGCTACTGTGGAACCACATCTGAGAAGAATGAGTTTAATTCAAATAGTTTTCAAAAACAGCAATTCCAATTGTTGTAAATGGGAGAATCCCTGGAGAAGCAGATGTTCGTTCTACTGATAACAGTAAAACATCTGAACAAAAATCTTGTAAATATGAGCAAACTTCACTGATGGAGTGAAAAAACTAAAAAGCCACTGCGGCTGTCATTCAGCTTTTTAAAATAGTATCATGTGTGTCATTAAAAAAGAAATATTCTCTTAAATGCCTGTTATTTAGTTTTGAAATGAAAAATATTGAATAGTTAAACTTTATTAAGTGTAAAATTGGTTTTTAGCCCACGTGTGAAATGTTACATACAGGAAAGCAAACTTGGGGAAGTGCTGAAATCAGCTTACTCCAGAGATGTTAAAAATACCAAAACTAAAAGGATGTTTTTAAATTGATTTAAGTGCAGTGAGAGCTTATGCAATGATGATCTCAGAAAGAGGAGGACTGGGGGATGTGATCTGATTAAATAACTGCAACGTCATGCTGATTACAAGATATTCTGTATGTAAAATATAAAGGGGACTTAAAGTGGGAGTGCTTTCCAGCCAATATAAGGCATCTTTAGATTGCCAGAAGTGCAAAAGGGCATGACTATAAAGGCCGCTACAGTATATTGTGGCTCACTGTATCATAGAACCAGCTTTTCACCTTATCAAGTGCAGCATAGAGCACTGCAGAAAGGTCTGCCAGTTTTCATCTTTGTGTTGCAAAGGAGCAGTATGACTATTAAATAATTATTGTCAACAAATGATAAACTATTTAGGTAACTCTTCAATCGTTGTCCAAGTACACTATTTCACAGAGCTCTGTCAATTTCTGCAGTTTGCTAGGCTAGCTTTTCAGATGGAGTGCCAATATGCACATGTACAGTAAGACATAACAATGTACTGTACTTGATCCACCAAGGTAGGTGTAGGACTGTAGAGCAACTATGCCAATAAGGTGAGTAAACTTCAAATTGGAACTAGATAAGCTTTCTACACTTTTAAGCACATACTGAATTTAGTCGGCCAGATTCTCTCTGCTCAGAGCAAGAGAAGGGGAGGGGCACCAGGAGCTGTTTATACTTCCCTTAATTCTCAGAGTCGTCTTTCATCTGTACTAGCCTTGGAAATATATAGAGCAGCTTCAGGGCTGCTCTAAATTCAGCTACTAGTGTTGGGTCTTTAAAAGGACTCTATGTCTCTGCACAATAGGCATAGTGGAGTTACACCAGTTGAGAATCTGGCCCATTAGTTTTAAAGCAAGAATCTATATATTTCAGTTCCCATGCAGATTTCCATGCTATTGATCCATAGAGTTTATGGACATAAGGGACAATCAGATGACCTACTCTGGCCTATATATTTTTTTAGAGATAGAGAGCAATTTAAAATATTGGTGCATAGCACTACTTCTTAATCCTGCAAAGGAGCACAGTGCTAAATTTTATCCTAATGAAAGTTACAAAAAGTAACATTCTATTTATTGTATCCCCTTTTATAATATATTTCTTCATTACAAATTTTGTTGAAATAAATTAGGGCTCCATTCAGAATAAATTTGGCTCCATAGGTGTAATAAAAAATTAACTGGCTCCAGCCAACTCATTACCTTCCTCAGAGGCTTTGCTTCAGCTATCTATTGTCATATGACAGCATATGACATATGCCCACTGGAACCCTCTAAATAGACTAGATTAGGCCCCGATTCTGTAAAGCTTTATGCACATGCTTAACTTTATGCCTTGTAAATAGTCTCACTAAGTCAACGGAAGTACTCACATTTCATAAAGTTAAGCATGCACATAGAGCTTTGCAGCACTGAGACATTACATTTAAGACAAAGCAGAGCACAAAGGGTAATCTTAGCTACCAACAAGGATGGCTACAATAGGGCATGACTTTGTCATTAAAATAATTGTGGTTCTCTGGCACATTAGCAAAAATGTGGCTAAATCTCAATAAATATTTTTGAAGAAAAAAAATCGTAGGTTTCAGGCCACATGTTTAACATGTAATTGTAACAGATTTTACAACAACAAACTATATTGGTAAACTACATTGTGATTTGCAAGTGTGACATTAGAAGAAGGACCAAGTAGTATAAATGTGTGAGGATGTAAAGATATTCACCATCTTTAATTACCCTTGAATAGAAGTAAAAGTTGCCATATCTTATTGGTAATCAACCCCATTTCAAATGTCAAATCACATTGGGTTATTCAACAACTCATCATGGGATGGCTGTAAGTCATCTCATTTCTCCAGAGACGTTAAATTGCAATTAAGGCTATTGAAAGAAACCTGGCAGATTTGTCTTCTGAAGAAGACCTTATTGAGAGTTGTGCAAAAGCTATAGAATTCATACTCATGCTGATAGAATGTGCTCTGTTTGCAATTCATTCAACCTTTTCTCTGATTTTGATGTATCTTCACAGAAATTTCGCATAAAACAATTGTTCTAAGGTACTAAAACCAGGTATTTTTTCCCCTCTGTCTATTGGCAAACTGTGTATTCTCTTTCTCCATTTCCCAGTCTCAGTCAAACTGCAGGGTACTAATAAAACAAGTCATGACTAACAAATTAAATTTCCTCTGTATTAATCTTAAACTCTGTGAGATTTATCAGGGTCTCTGATTCTTGGTTATAATGTGAGCAAGTATTCCTATCTAATGATCACATATATCACTAGGCGATAAAGTTTTGATAACAGATCTGTTGTTGTACCGCAGCAATAACAACAACATTCTGAGGTGAGCTTGACTCATTCTGGTCATGCCTCAAGGTTTCATTGTCCTGGGTCAAAATATAAAATATTATTTACATGTTCTGGAATTTCTACTTACCCCAAAATGCACAATTAGTCATTCGGTGGGACTTTAATATCCTCTATTCTATCAGGGTTCAAAAAGTGCCAAAAGTCACAGTTTTAACAAGTTCAAAGATGCTGTACAAATGCAACTGCAGTCCTTAACCATAGTTGAAACTGCATCTTTTTGAAGATTAATTCATAAAATGCAACATGAATTATTAGAGTATATAATAGCTTACATTAAATTTCTTGGCTCATATGAAGACTGACTCAAAATTAACCTGAAATCCACACAGTACTGAGGATAGTGGATCCAATCCAGTGACCATTACTCGTTTAAGTAGTCCTTTCGTATAAGACAAGTTACTTAACGGACATCAATGGGCAAACTTGAAAGTGTGAGTTAGGGTGGGAGGACTCAATCTATTGTATAACTGTATAGTTACCACAGTTATCACTATTCTGTGTAAAGATGCACCAGACTCACTCTCAACTTATACTTTCCTTTATTTTACTATTGGCTTTCATTTTTTTCATGTATTAATTTATGAGTTTCGGTTGACTATTGTGTTACTTATATTTTTTGTGTGCAGGTTAAAACCTATCCTGGATAAAATGTACAACCCTAATTCATGTTGAGCACTTTCATTGGCTTGATTTTGCCACCCTTACGTATGTTAAGTGCACCTTACTCCTCAAGGGATAGCTTGCTGTGCATCACTTATGCCCTGACTTCACTTAGAGCTATTCTTGGGGGTGAGTGTTCAGTGTAAGGATTGCACAGCTTAGCCCTGCATTTGTACTTTTGTCTTCATGGTCACAATTCTGATCTACACTAGGGCCCTGTTGTGCCACTGATATTGTAAAGAGGCCTTAAAGTGCGTGTAAGCACAACTTGTGCCCACTTTAAGGTCCAGATATTCAAGGTCAGAGCAGTAAAAAGGGGCTTTAGTATCAGTGAGAATAAGGCCCACTGTGTGAGTGCTATATACATCTTATTATGGCATCTCAAATTAGTGAAAATGTTTCTAAAAGTGTAACTAAGATTAATATGATTTAAAATATGTTTGGGATAAAAGCTGCATGTGAGGAGAAGCAGTGTCAAAAGGTAAAATAAAAGCATCGCAAAACCCATCTTATTTGGGAGGACCATTGAACCAAATTTATGAAACTAGGATTTTAATGAATTAAATGACATCCTTATTTATTATGTACTAATTTCAAATTTTACTGAAAAGTCCTATTGAGAATTACCAAATTTCTATACTTATAGAAAAACAGCACTTCATACATTCTGAACTATGCTATTATCTACACATGTGCTGCCTTTCTCTAAAAATACATAAATTTGGTATTTGCCAGTAGAATTATTACAATTTAAAAATGGATAAATAATGAATAGTAATGCCATTTCTTCATTAAAATTCCACAAAAGAAAAATATATACTCGTTATCCCTCTCATGAATTCAGCCCATTGAAGGGTCATAAATAATTGTGCTTCACAATTGTGTCTAATTAGCAATGAACTTAATCCAATGCATCCAGAAGCCTGGAGCAAAGGAATCTTTAGTTTGCTTTATGTCACACTCTCAGTGACAAAGGTCTGATTTCAGAATACACCTTTGCTGATAAGAGCTAATGATGGATCTTCAAAGATTAGTGTCACATACAAATGTCAGATACTGTCATTTAAAGAACCGATTCTTAGCCACTCCACATACGGAACTTAGAGTTAGCTTAATGGGAGTTTAGCAAATGTAGTGGCTACTAAATGGGTCTTTAAAATATTACTTTATAATGAAAAATTATCATAGCCAGAGATTTGCATGTATTTTACTCCATAATGCAGACTGTCCTGCAGTGCTGTTATGTTATTCCCAGAAGTATTGCTTTCTGGGATTACTCCTTGGAATCAGTTAAAGCATCAGCATCTCTTGTGGGGAGTGGGAATTCCAGCAAGAAAGGGTTGTGTAAAGGTACAAAATGGCACTTCCTTTATCAGCTTGGTGCAGTACCACCATATTTGGAGAGTCATTGCTCATATTTTATTCATTGTACAGGGCTCATCTATTAGATCTGACACTGTGTGTATGTATTTGTGTCCATGTTTTTTTTTTCTAGAAGAATTTGATAGACACAAGTTTTAGAAAGAAATTGAGGAGTAGAGCTGATTGAAAAATAAGAGAACAAAATTGGGGATGTTTCATTTTTTATCCATTGTTTGTAAAAATTGGTAATTTTGATGAAAAAAATCAAATATTAATATTAAATTTTAGAAAATGTTGACAACTATGTTGAAGAATAATTGCAGCCTGTCACTTTTCTGCTTGGCTCCTGTTCTTAACTCAGAAGGAGACAATATAATTCCTTCTATATGCATCTAACAAAGGGGTGAATCATACAAGATCTTGAACAAGTTGACAGAGTTTGATTCAAAGCCACTCAACACAACCAAAAGCCTTCTTGGCACCACCAAGAGAGGATCAGTGGAATGTTCTCATAACAGTGTGTGGTTCATAAGATGAAAGGTCATCCCAATAGCCTCACCTACTATAAATACTACGGATTCTGACTGATTGGAGTAACTGAAAGCTCAGAGTGACTTCAATGGCAGCAGAATTGGATCCTAAATCTAGAAGACAGGAGGGAAATGATAAAAATGTTACATTGAATATTCAATAAGACATTCAAAGCTGTCTTCACATCACTCAGGATAATATTATATTAAAAATAAAATCTCTTTATAAACCTGCCACAGGAAAGGGAAACATTTCTAATGAAAAACACCAATATTTTAGGAAAATCCACTCTGAGACGCATTGGGACCTGGAATCTGATTCACCACTGTCTTACTCCAGGTTTATGATGGTATAATTCCATTGACAGTGAAATTACATCAGCATAAACCTGGAGTAATGCAGAGATGAATCAGACCCCTCGCTTTTCATTTGTCCACATCATCTGGCTGATTGTTAATCTCAGTTTCCCACCTACCATCATTCTTCTGGTCTCAGATTTTGAGGTGAAAATTTTGCAGTGTTAACCAACAGCCAAAACTAAAAATAGGTTAAACTATATCTTCACTTTTACAAAATGCACTCTATCATTTTGTTAATAACTCACATTAACATGCAGTGCAAGGAGAGCATTGTGCTCTATCTTTGTTATTTCAAAGCTCAAGACCTCATGTATTCTTTCCTTCAGAAAGTTGTTTGGTGTTCTGGTCCAAATCTAAGAAAATGTTCTTTAAAACAGTCTCAGTCCTTTTAATCTCTATCCTAAATTCTACTTGCTCCTTTTGTTCTTCATTAGGTTTATAGCCTCTTATCCTCTACTTGTCTTTTCCTTTCTGTTCACTCACTGAAATTGATTGTTTAGTCTCTTTGGATTTCCACTTTTCTTCTTGTGATGAAACTTGAATATCAATAAGCAGGTGACAATAAGGTTGATGTAAAGAATAAAATGACCATGTGCTTAATAGATATTTCTCACCTTCTAGGCATATTCTTATGCCTGAAAGCATCATGAGATGCTCAGAGAATAATATATATTTGAACATTTCTCTCTCGGTGTGGATTCTCCATTACTGGAGATTAGGTGGTATAAAAATTAAGATAGAAATACAAAATGGCCTATATCTCGTTCATCTCTGAAGAGTTGTAATGTCTATGGTGTCTATCACATGCCTGTACTACTGCTCCCCTCTACAGATTTGTCTTTAAGCTTGATGAAAATCCTAAATATAGTCATTGTTTTTGTCTCTTCCCAACTAGTCAGTCATCAGTAATGCTGTCATCTTTGTTCTTTGTACATTTTCAAAGGGGCTTAAGCTCTTACTCTCACTGATTTGATGTTATCTGATTCTTAAACCATCGCCAGCTATGAAACATCTAAGTCTGTTATGAATAGTCATTTAAACAACCAGTACTTCTTTATGAGACACCAGCAGGTTATTTGATTATATTACAATCACATGCCTTGGAACTGAACTTTCCTGTTACCAATGAAAAGCAGAGGAGGGGGAGGAGGAAAAGGATTTTTGCTTTTCTTAGGGAGGTTTTTTTTAATCTTATAAAACTCATACAGTGAGCACACTAGACAATGTCTTTGTTGAATTTATGCCATCAAACAGTTTAACACAAAACATAGTATATTTTTAACTGGCATTATCTTAGAAAACAAAGACAGACTCCAACAGATTTCCTAAGTAAAAGCCTCTCATATCACAGCTTCAACTAAAATAAACATCCCTTTTGTTTTTCCTTTATACCCCAAAGAGCAAAGAAAAGGCTAAAAAAGACAAACTCCCTGATGGACCAAATTTACCTAAAACAACAGCACAGGACAGCATTAAAAAGATACCTGCTCATGCCAAATTAAGAAAGAGTGACACAGACATGCTCATGTCATCCTATTTCAATCCTGAAATATACAGATCATTGGATGAGTAAAAACTGTAAAATAAAACTGTAAAATGGCTCTTTTGACATGGGGATAGGATAAAAGATCACATGGAGGAAGGGGAAGAAATGATGGTTTGTGGTTAAGTAAACAGACTAGCTTCAATTCCTGGCCCTGTGTAATCTTGGTCAAGTCACTTAGCCTTACTGTGCCTGAGTTCCCCATCTCTAAAATTAGCATAATAGTACTTTCCTACCTCACAGGGGTGTTATTGGGATAGACCCACAAATATGTGGAAGGTGTTTAGATACTGCATTGATAGAGCCGTATAAATAGGTAGACAGCACCTTACACCATTTCATTCAGGACATATCCTTACATTATCTACCTCTGGTGTGAGATGTAGGTGTACAAATATATTGTAGTGGCTTATTACTGTTATATGGGATTTTAAATCTTTTCCATTTAGACATTTACAGATCAAGCATGCCACACATAGCAGCCACCACTAAAAAGTGAACATTTACAAACTGTTGCCACACATCTGTCATATCACAGTTATTTCTGATTCGAAGTTTGTTTAGGGAAATACTACAGAATCTTATAAAGCACAGTGATCTTTGATTGGTGTTCACTTTTTAATTAGCACCATGATAAACTGAATAACTAACTAGATAACTAACTAAATATTGTCTACATGCCTACAGGGCAGGCCTGGGGGGCAAGGAAGGGATGGTGATCAGGAAGGTTGCCCTGATGCCAGCTTCTGGGGGCACCAACTCAACCTCTGGGTGTGAGGGCACACTGCACATCATTCAAGTATTTGGCCTTCTGTTTTTCAGGGGATTTTTTTTTTTTTTTTTTTTTTTACTTGGCCACTGAGGGGGCGCCAAAAATGTTTTCCAAACTGGACCTGGCTTGCCCAATAACTGCTGGGGAAGTATTCACATATTTTCACCTAGATTTAGCTTGCAAACATGGATGTGCAAGATATGTATTTGCATATGCAAAGCACATAAAATCTATGCAAAAGCTATTATCCATTTGCACCCATGGTTGTCTGGCTGCATATGACTATGTAAAGTTTTTGTTGTTGCAACTTAGGTGCAGAGCTCTGAAAATTTGCCCGTAATGTCTAGTCACCAGTGAAACTGAAATGAGGACAGCTCCATGTAAGATGCTTTCTGATTTCCTTGAAATACACTCAGCACATTTTTAAATGATTTTAATTCTACAGTACTTTTAATATAACCCTTTAAACATGAGGGAACACAAAAGGGAAGGTTAATTGGAATGGCTAATTAAACATAGTGAAATTAAAGAACTGGAACACTGGGAGTTTGTTTTGATATTTAGCAACTTCTCATAACCCTAAGGACATTGATTTAGTCCAAGGTCTGGTATTGTTATAAATTGCCACGTAGCCTGGAGACCCAAAGGAGAGACAAAAGGGTTGAGAGCTTGTAACAACTGATTCCCAAAGGAGCAGTAATAACAATTATAAGCCACATTATTATTTGCATTAGTTAAAAATAAATCCATATTTCGGGTTTTAGTCATTTTATACTGATCAACTAGGCTATGGAGACAGAGACAGTTTGCAACCAAGGCAAAAAGGATCTCAGGATCCAAGAGGCAGATTTCATATGTCAAAAGACTGTCATCTTTGGACCAAGAGCCATAGACCATTGTTTTTCACTGCATAGTTCCCAAATGATTTGAATGACTAACAAAAATCTGGGGATTCCACCTCAAGGAGGTAAAAGCTCAAGGCCTAAGACCTTAAGGGGCTGCACTCAAAGAGAGCAGAAAGGAGTCAAACATGCTACTAGCCCTGTAACCATGACACTCACTTTGGACTAGATTCTGCCACACCAGCTCATGTTTACTCTATGAGTAGTCCCACTGATTTCAAGAGAACTATTCATAGCATTCTGGGCTCTCCATGGCCTGTCACCACTATCGAGAAGTCAACTCCTGCCTCTGACTGGCCCATGATGCCAGTCTCCATTGTGCACTTGTTTCATTTTCAAAGAAGCACCTTATACTTTCTTCCCTGCTGCCCCTTATGGCTGGGAGGATCTTCCTGTAAACATCCTTCAAATCTCTATATTTTCCGTGATACTTACAAAAAATACCCCCCATCAACAGCTAGGATCATTGTTTCCTTGTACTCCTCTGTCTGTATCCAAGCATTGTATCTTACCATAGTCTCGACTGTAAGTTCTCTGGGGCAAGGGCCATCTTTTTGTTCAGTATTTGTATAGCACCTTGCACACTGAGGCCCTGCTCCATGACTAGGGTGAACCAATCAAATAATAGACTTTTTGATTCATTGGCAAGTCCAAAAGATTGGAAAAAAATCATTTGGGGTCAAACTTAAAACAAATGTTTTCAATTTTTTGGGCAAATTGAAAAATCAATATACATTTTGTTTCATTCGACCAAAAACAAAATGTTTCATTTTTATTTCAAGCTTTCTGAAACGTTTTTGCATTTTAAAAATGAAATGGAATGAAGTTTCTAAATGAAAGTCAGTTTCAAATAAAAAAAATGGAAGCACTTCATTTAGAAAATGTCAAAAAGAAACACTGAGCTTTTCAGAATTTGTTTTTAAATAAACAATTTGGTGTTGCCAAATCTGCATTCTTCACCACAAAAAGTTTAGCTGAAAAATTGCACCTAGGATCTACAGTAATACAAATAATAAATAACATCAATAACAATATAAGATATTCAAAGGAGTCTATGGGTGACAGAATCTAGTTCAATGCAAATTACCATACTCTCCTATTACTATTGCTGAGACCAATTCCGCTACCCATTAGGTATTAACTTACCGTGCAAATAGTCCAACTCATTTCAGTGGAATTACGTGTGGGGTAAGGTAGCTCCCAACACGAGTAACGACGGCAGAACATTCGACCAAACTTTGCACACATAACAATGTCAGTCTTGCAATTGGATCTGTGTGTGAGGCTCCTTATGCCCCTGTAGAGCTTCATTGAAATCAACAGGGCTCTGTTTTCTTTCTATGATGCCTTCAATAAAGACCGAAAGATGGGTAAAAGTGAAAGAACAGGTCCCAACACCTTTGAACATTAGGTACATTTGGATTGGGAACAGAATTGTGAGGTTTAGTTCCCATCTCCACAAAGAAGCTCTACTGGTGTTTTCAGGTATCCAAATGAATCTGTCTCTTGCTACATATAACTGATTCCATGAAAAGATAAATAGCATTAAAGGGTCACATGACCCAAAATTACACTTTTTGAAAGAATCTGTAGAAAAAGATATTCGGACACTGGCTAAATACTGGCCCGTTGAGAGACGTTAGGCCTGTGGTACATTGTATTTGCTGCCTCCCTTCCCATTGCATGTTATTTACACAGAAGTTACAGATGTTTTTGGGGGGCCCTGAGTTGGAGCCCCAGTACAATGGTCCCTCCTCTCCTCACTGGTCTCATCAGCCCTGCATAAATATGAGTGCATGCAGATCTACAAGTATGCTGTTTCCATAACACTTACAATTGCCAGACAGCAGTGTCAAGAAGCCTTTGTCCTCTATAATGAAACATTTAACTGAAAATGTATCACTAACAATCAAATATTATACTGAGTGAAACCCAACTGCAATCCAAAAACTCAAGGACTTACTGCTGAGATGGCTAACAAATTACTCCCCATTCCTACAGATTTTGCAAAGTTTCATCACCATTGCATTTCAAAAGATTTCCACGGGAACTGCAAATCATCCCTGCAAGATCCTGCAGGAAAGGACAACTTTCCAGCTGTCACTGCACATTTAGAAACATACAAAATGGCTTAGCAATGATTACTTTCACTTTAATTTGTTTCACTCTAATTTAAACTGGAGCAGATTCTGCTCTCAGATACACTGATGTAAGTACAGAACAACTCCTTTGGTCTCATACCAGTATATATGAGAGCAGAACCCAGGAGAGTGTATTTACATGGATTAATCAGAGCAAGTTAAATCACACAAAAATAAATGAGATGAAAATTTCTGCACCTATTTTATATGCAGGTCAGAATTTGGAGATTTGTTCTACTCATTTGTTAGTGTTTTAGAACTAGGAAATAATATCTGAGAATTCTTTTCTCTTTCTTGACAAAAAGCGCTAGTCAAAAATTGGAAACCAGATGGCTGCTTATATATTTCCTTTTTTTATTTACTGCAATACTAAAGCCACTATAAAAAAGCAAAGTTGAACAGACAGAGCTAATAATATAATCATTCAAAACACCTGCAAACAGTGCAGATGGGCAATTTCTGTCTGCAAAATCATCAGTGAAAGACCGCCTTCCCATATGGGCAAATCTAGCTGCCTTAGAGCTTCCTAAGCTCTGTCCCTTACCTTAAGAAAACCTGCATTGAGCATATGCAGCCTTTTTATAGCAGAGCAGAAGTGTCTGGATCTGCCTGTTTATTTTAGTTAAATATAACTTAAAGTACTTATACCCTTCTAGCAGTTCATTTGATTTGTCCACTGCATGGTCCCAAAAGGGCAGAAACCATGGATTTAAAGGCAAAAAGCAAGCAGTAGAAAAGCAAATAGCTTTTTATCAGGCAGAACATTTGCAATTATTACTGAACAACACACCTGAGTTTCATTCCTAAATGTAAACAAACAAACAACTGTAGAACAAGGTGTGTGTGTGTGTGTGTGTGTGTGTGAGCGAGAGAGAGAGAAAATTTTGTTTCATTTTTATTTTAAAAAACCCTCATCTTGGCATCACTGTCGTGTTTCGTCTCTGATGCTAATATATTTCTAGGGATGGAAAATGAAACACAGGGCATTCTGGAGATAATGCCAGTGCTACCCATTGATTGTGCAATGTGGATGGACTGATTACACGCTGCAAGATCTTTCTCACTTACCAGCTTTTCTTTACTTGAAGTGTCAGACTCACTTCAAACCTCAGCCAGTGGGGAGCCTACCAACTGAGCTTCCCAATCAGAGGAGTGGTGACAGAAATTGAACCTCTTTTGAATTCAGTACAGCATAAGCAGCCTTTGTGGCCCTGAACTTCTCGTTTAATCTTTTGCCCTCTAATTTATATGAAATATTCTCTGCTAATATTAAATATTATTTTTGAGTTTGCATAATTAAGAAACCTTCCATTTCAACTCCAATATTTTACACTAAACTTTTGTAGTTAAAAATGATTCCCCTCGATGATGTATTATGCTGTGTAATACTGTGAAAATGAAAGCAATGACGATCTCAGCTGAGTGAAAAATTGGCAACAAATAATTTATTCGACATATTTAGTCTCCATTGTGTCTTTGCTCTCTACATTAAGAAGATGGTGAAATGACACACAGTTAAATTCAAAATAACCATGTTTACTAATTATATATAAACATACAAGGCCCAGTTTCATACACACGCACACAAACAGTTCAGAGTTGCTCCGTTAGGTTCTGTTGGCTTCTATAATAGAAAACAGAGAGCCCCACCAGAGGTTCCCAAAGTAGTTAAAGAGATACTACCTAATTCCTATATAGTACAATCCCATTTCTGGTTCTGGAATATCCATGACCAGATCGTGATTTCCTAGATTTTTTTCTGTCATTCCAATTTATTCAACAAATACCCTTTTTATTTATTTATTTTTGCTGTATAGATTAATTGTGGATACTTGAAATTCAGGTATGTGGTTTAGTTACAGCCAGTCAGATCATTCACATTTTTTAAAGGTTCCCTGACTAGATAAGTGTACTTGCACTGCAGATACAAATTCTTGTGTGTGGGAGGTAAGGGCCTAGCCCTTCAATAAACTCCTCCTTGGGCAGACGCACGTGCATGAACCACGGAAAGGATCTGTCTACAAGGAGCTTGTTGCAAGAACAGGGCCTTGTTTTTCATTTTCTTCAAATACATGTGCAACTCTGAAATTTGCTTCCTGCAAATATTTCCACCAATGAAAAATTATTCTTTGAACATTCAGGGGAAGGATGAAAAAGGGGCACAAAAAGGGCCACAGTAAACTCATTAAAAGTGACCGCATCCACAGAAAATGTTCGTTATGTGCCTAGCTGTGGTGAGCAGCATTACTGGGATATTTTGCTGTGGTACACATTGGCTAGAAATAATGTCACCGGTTTAACAAAACTCTTAAAATGATGAAATTTAGGGGTGGGGGGAATCTAGCCAGATGAAAGACACCCTTCCTGCATCATATTGATTTAAACTGTATGAAAACCAAGTCTCCTGTGCTTAGCAATATCATTGGAGACTCAGATTTTATAATTCCAGCTCTTGTAGGCAGGAAAAAAAAGATGTAAAGGCTTTGCTGGGGCCTCCTATAGTGCAGTAGCTGTGTTATTATTATTAAACATCCTCCTTTCACAGTTTCCTGGGTTTCCTAAATGTAACAATAATTTTAATAATTACAAAACTGAGAATACTTTTTCTGTAACTGACTGTGTTCCCTGTTTTCCTCCAAGCTAAAGCTCTTTCATGTAATACATAAAAGAGCAACATTGCTCTGATGAACTAAGACACATGAAATATCTAATTAACATTAAAATATTGTCTCTTGTCATTAGCTTCATTTGCACTTTAAGTGTCAGCTCTTGAGAGAGAGGTTCAAAAGCAGTGACCTGGCCCTTGCACAAAAAAAGTAAAGAGAACTGTATGTAAAATTGTACATACAAACAAAGCTGGTTCCATTTGTACAGTTTTCCTCAAATTATAGATTTTAAACAAGACTTTCTTTAAAGAAGGGAATATTCCTGTTTTTCATTGGCTTTTCTTTCAGAATTTCCACCTCCACCGAACCATAAGAGAATAATAATTTTTGGTGCATAGAGCGGCAGGTGGTCAAGGTGAATGTAAGTGAGATAATATCCATCTCTTCATTTTTCTCAACTCCACATCAAGATAGACTTGGAGATCGACCTGCTAAATCATCGTCAGAGTGCTCTCCGGTTGATTCCAGTACTCCAGCTCCCCGAGAAGAGTAAGGTAAGTTGACCAGAGAGCGTCTCCTGTCGACACAGGACAGTGAATACACTGCGGTCAGTCAACCTAAGCTACGTCGACTCCAGCTACATAATTCACATATCTGGAGTAGCGTAACTTAGTCAACTTACCCCGATAGTGTAGACAAGGCCACACTGTAGAGCAATTGGCCAGCATAGCAGCAGCTGATCTCTCCCCATTAGTTTTCAGCCACAAAGGGAACTTTTATTTCTAGTTGGAAAGGTGGAAATTGCAGACCGCACTCAAGGTTGGTCCATGACAGGCTGGCGGGGATGTTCCAGGAGTGATGCGGCTAACATGCTACCTCTGAGGACCAAACATGAGTTAGTAAAACACTTGGTCTCCACTAGACTGGGAAGGAAGGCACCCCAGTACTGCAAAGGCGGTAGCACTAGCTATATTCAGTATATACCAAAAATACAGGATTATGCAGTGCTGAAAACAGCATTGTCCTGCTTCTGCTGGATAACAAAAAATCAAATCCTTAATTAATAAAAATTAAACCTTCATTAGAATTTGGACAATGTCGAGTTTCCACCAAGCTCATACGTTACAATGATTCTGCTGTTAGGTGCATGCCCAGTTCACCTCCGTCTTTCATGATGATTGAATTTATCTAGTTGCCTCAGACTGGTGCAACAAACACAGCACTACAGTGATCACCATCAAGCCTAGTCCCCGCTGAAGAAAGAAATTGAGATTGGCTTCAAGGAGGGGCACCTGGCCCCAGGAAGTGGGGCCAAATCAGAAATCAGAGGTGAAAACTGCATGGTTGGATTGTCCTTGCTTGGTAAATAAGCCAGCTTGTTGAGTCTAATTGATTTATTAAAACAGATCATCTTTCGCGATCATCCGGATGGGAGCAGGAAGGCAAAGGAAGATCATTATTTTCATTTTAAACTGACCAGTTTGTTAATCAGGTTTTGATTATTAATGTTGCTGGGGAGGTTTCTGCCAAATGAGAGCAGCATTTTTTTGTACCTGGCACTAACGTATGCCAGCTCCCTTTGTGGCACTGCTTCATTGCAACATCAGAGCACAGTCTTCCCAAAGGAGCATGGAAATTGGTGTGGACACTTTCCAGCATGAGAACTCGAGGTGATACTGAGCTGCAACATTCTGATTTGGATTTTCCATCTCCCCCAGATTCTGGGGTGTTTGGATCCAGCCTTTTGATTTGGCTCCTTCTAGAGGAAGAGTCTATCAGACTCTGAACACTCTGACCTCTGAAATTTTGTGAGTGTTCAGATGCAAGGCTTTAGTTCTCACCCATCTCCAGTAACAATTCCTCTAACTAACTAACTCTAAGGGCACTATGAACAAGGAGAGAGTGCAGGGAGGTAGTGAACATAGGGTGAGTTAGCAAGTTTGTTTGCTGGCTTCCTCTTCCTTGACCCCCCCCACCCCAAGCATTCAACAAGATACCATTTTCATGCAAAGAGAGTCTACTCCCATGCTGCAGTAAAATACAGACTTTTAGAAACAATTTGATTTGTCTTTGTGCTGAGATTGTTTTATGGAATCTTTTAATCTCTCTTAAAATGTATTCCTCCGTGGTTTGGTTGGAAACTCAGGAGTTTAGAATGAGATATGCTATACTGTCCCCATTCACTTGGCCAGCAGAGTTCACATATGTTGTTCATTTCTAGTCACGGAAATCTGTTACTGTGGGTGAAGGGACTCCATTACCCTGAGGAGAGGGTATCCTGCTGTGAGCCAGCCAAGGAATGGCACTTGCACCAATTGCAAAGACACTTGTTTTCCTTCCAGGGCTAGAGGAAAGATGTTTGTTATATTGAAGGAGGCAAGGAAGAGCAGGGGACAATACACACATGGTTCAGAAATGTCATTCACAGTGTTTTCAGTAATTTCCTTGTATTAAAGCTTCTTTTGTCTAGTGATTAGGATTAAATGCCAAATGTCTAAAACTAATAGTGTCAACATAATTCTCTCAATCTGCAGACTTCTCAGTTGCATTGCAGTTATCCCTTTCCACCTGTAGGTCAAGAGCCTATGGATGAGTTTTTCAAACCTGTAGTTACTGCATAGTTCTTTTTGGAGTCCGGTAATGCCTAAAGCAATTGCACCTTAAAATTGCAATGTAATTGCAAACTTGACCTCTGACAACTGACCTTGCAAATCTATTCATTTCCAAACCAGTTATGATTTGTTGGAACTGAAATGTTTTGGTGCAGGGTATCTGTGTTTGAGCCAAACACAGATCAAAGTCACTACCCAAGAATAAAATGCCAAACAATGGCTTTTGCTGAATCAAAGGCACAAATGGAAATTTTTAAAAAACCCTCAAGACAATTATTAATTTTATAGCAGTCAAGTTTAGAACATGTTAAAAATCAATTGCAGGAAAAACACAAAACATATACTATGTTTAGTTAACACTAAGAATTTGACTTTGACCTACAGTACCAAAGCAAAGAAATTCACAGTTAAGACTACATACCTGTATCTAGTCAATACTCGGTTTTTGACTCACTTTTTTTTTTTACAGGTGTTTTTATGAAATCTTAAGTACCATATGTGCCAGGGAAGAAAAAAAAAATCAACAGCAAAAATTAAAAAAAATCTGCCTGATTAATGAGAGAGTTTACACTTTGCACAATCTACTACAGGGTAATGGCCCCATCTGATTATTGATCTTCATTTTCCCTGGTAGTCCTGAAATTGTTCTTTTGAACTACTATAGCATGAGACAAAGATTGTTTTTTTCTCTCCTTTGTTGAAATATTTTGAGTTTGTGGCTCATTGAGCAGAGCATCATAAATTAATGCTAATGACATGCTTAAGAGCAAGTCTATTTGATTTAAAAAATATACACCTACTTTTAAATATTTAAAATAAGGAATTTCATGGAGAAAAACATGCATTTAAATTAAATCACCATTACTTTTTCTAAAGTGCAAAACCCACATCATATAAATATGGCATATCTGTGTGTGCAATTCTATAATCGGCATACACTGTTATGAAAATTAAACAAGCAATTGCTTGCACATTTTGCACATGCTCTTGTGCGCATTAATGGCCTGAAAATATGGCTCAATAATTTTTGAGACACAGAAGAAAACATACCTGATATTGGAAAATGAGTGCCTAAAGGTACGCTCCTAAATGCATCTTTAGGCTCCTAAATGCATGCTCCAATTTTCAAAAGTGCTAAGCATACAGCAGCAACCACTGAAGTCAATTAGGAGTTAAATTAGTGTAAATTTAGTTTTACTTTTTATAGTTTTATGTTTATATATAATCAAATAATTTTAGTGTAAAGGGGGCAGGAAATCACACCAAGGAGAGACAAATTTCATCCTTTAGCAGATTTTAAAGGGACACTACTAAGTTACAAAAAATAAAAAAATTATATCATTTATTAAATAAAATCCATACAATCCCCTAATAATTAAAGCTGAAATAATTTTAAAAGCTGAACTAATTTTTCAAATTCACTCTGCTGCAACAGTGAAAACAGATTGGTCTTTTTATAGTTAGTTTTATTTTCTGGTTCATACTACTGCTATTAGCACTATGAACTTTGGTAGGGGCATCATTTGCTATGGGGAAAGGTAACCCCCACCAGCATTTTCATAGGCATGTATACTCTATATTTTGCAGGATATAAATATAATCACATATTACGATTATATTATCTGATATGATGCTGACATCTTTGCCTCCTCCAGATTTTTTCTGAAATGATGCCCCGAAACATTGGGTCAGGTATTTGGTCTCTTAGCTTTGTCAGTGTTATTTGAGACTGCTCATTGCCCCACAGAATTAGGCCTTTCCTTTGGGGATCTCAAAGCACATTACAAAAGATGGCAATATTATCATCACCCTTCCGTAGATAGAATAAGTGAAACACAAAGATGTTAAGTGACTTGCCCAATGTCACACAGCAAGTCAGGCCTCTTAATCTGCAGGCATCTGCTCTGCCTATTAGACCACAATGAATGCACTCGCACAAGGCTGTAGCCTTTGGGAAACTAAAAGGGCTGGGGAATGTTTAATTAAAAAAAAAATCTGATTTACTTTCTACTTATTAAGCTTTCATATTCTAATCAGAAGTCAAAGTGCAGGTACAAAAGCTGAAAAACAAACAAACAAACAAACAAAACGACAATATAATGGACCTACCATGGCAGATGTGAGGCCAAACCTTACCTAACACCCACCCCTACTCAACACCCTCCTCACATCCACTAAAAGCCCAGGAAAACAGATGATCTTTGCAGTGTGCCATGAAAAGTCATAACACCAAGGCTTTGGCAGAAAAAAGGGGGAATACTTTTCAGGACCTTTCACTTAGAACACCCAGCAATCATAGATTCATGGATTTTAAGGCCAGAAAGGCCCAGTGTGATAATTTAGACTGACCTCCTGTAAGACACAGGCCATAGGATTAATCCTGTTTGAAGTCCAGTAGCTGTGGTTGAACTACATCATATCTTTTAGAGAAACATCCAGGCTTAATTTCAAAATGTCAGCGACAGAGAATCTATCACCACCATTGGTAAGTTATTCCAATGGTTAATTACTCATTATCATAAATTTATGCCTTATTTGTAGTCTGAATTTGTCTAGCTTCAACTTTCAGCCACTGGATTTTGTTATACCTTTCTCTGATGGATTGAAGAATCATCTGTTAGCAAATTTCTGTTTCCCATGTAGGTACTTACAGACTGTGATCAGATTACCCCTAAACCATCTCTTTGATAGAGCTCCTTGAGTCTCTCACTATAAGGCATGACTTCCTAATCCTTTAATCATTCCTGTGGGTCTTCGCTAAACCCTCTCCAAATGATCAACATCTTTCTTCAAGTGTGAACAAAACCGGATATAGTATTCCAGCAGCAGTCGAACCAGTGCCAAATACAGACATAATAGAAACTCCCTTCTTCTACTCTATAGTCCACTATTTTTTACATCCAAGACTAGCATCAGGCCTGTTAGCCTCAGCATTTTACACATGGTTACTCATGTTCAGCTGATTATCTACCATGACCACCCCCAGATCTTTTTCAGAGTCATTGTGTAAGGGTACAGACTCACCCCTGCGGCTCCCCCTACTGGTTGCTTCGGGGAATCAGCTCATCCAGCACCTGGTGCGCCCTCTGCAGGCCGGTGATCCACCTTGTCCCTACTTCTGGCCCCCCCATGTCCCTCCCAGGACCCCAGTGCCCCTTGCTCTGGGTGCTGCCCCCTGGCAGTACCCACACACACTGGTTCTCCCCTCCCAGGGGAACCTCCACCCACTAACCCCACCTCAGGATAAGGCCACTGCCAGTCACCAATTAGTCCCCACTCCCTGGGGCAGACTGCAGTATAGGCCACTCATCACAGGCAAGGGTGGGTTTGGACCTGCTGCCTCAGTCTAGCCGTGGGCTGCCCTCTGCAACCCCCAGTACCCCTTGGCCTTCTCCTAGGCTGCAGCCTGGGGCTTTCCAGGCTGGAGCTCCCCAGCTCCTCAGCCTTTCCCCAGCCTTGCTCCACCCAGGTACTCTATGTTAGCTCCCTGCAGCCAGGCCCTTTTCTTTCTGAAGGCAGAGAGAGACTCTGTCTGAGCTCCTAGCTCCCTGCCTTTATAGGGCCAGCTGTCTCTGTTTGGGGTGTGGCCCCAGCTGCAGCCACTTCCCCCAAATCAGCTCAGCCTTCCCTGCCCCAGCCTTCTTCCAGGGCTGATTCAGGCCCTTTCAGGCAGGAGCGGGCGTCCACCCCGCTACACACTGTTTCTCAGAATAGATTTCCCCCATCTATAAAAATGTCCTACATTATTTATTCAAAGGGTATGTCTACACTACGGGATTAATCCGAATTTATATTATTCGAATTTCGGAAACAGCCATTGGAATTCTGGGTTGAGATCCCAATGCCTGATGGGGCCAAATACATTGTCGCGGGTGGTTCTGGGTATATCCTCCCCCCTCTCCAGGGAAGCAACGGCAGACAACCGTTTCACGCCTTTTTCCTGGGTGAATAGTGCAGATGCCATACCACGGCAAGCATGGAGCCCGCTCAGCTCAAGACAGCAGTCATGAACATTGTAAACACCTCGCGCGTTATCGTACAGTTTATGCTGAACCACAACATGCAAAACCAGGCTGCAAGGAGTAGGCTACAGCAGCACGGCAGCGAGATTGATGAGGATATGGACATGGAATTCTATCAAACCGCGGGACCTGGTGCTTTGGCGATCATGCTGTTAATGGGGCAGGTTATAGCCGTGGAACGCCGATTCTGGGCCCGGGAAACAAGCACAGACTGGTGGGACGGCATAGTGTTGCAGGTGTGGGATGATTCCCAGTGGCTGTGAAACTTTCTCAGGCATAAGGGCACTTTCATGGAACTTTGTGACTTGCTTTCCCTTGCCCTGAAGCGCCAGAATACCAAGATGAGAGCAGCCCTCACAGTTGAGAAGCGAGTGACGATAGCCCTGTGGAAGCTTGCAATGCCCGACAGCTACCGGTCAGTCGGGAATCAATTTGGAGTGGGCAAATCTACTGTGGGGGCTGCTGTGATGCAAGTAGCCAAAGCAATCACTGAGCTGCTGCTACGAAAGGTAGTGACTCTGGGAAACGTGCAGGTCATAGTGGATGGCTTTGATGCAATGGGATTCCCTAACTGTGGTGGGGCGATAGATGGAACCCATATCCCTATCTTGGCACCGGAGCACCAGGGTACCCAGGACATAAACCGCAAGGGGTACTTTTCAATGGTACTGCAAGCACTTGTGGATCACAAGGGACGTTTCACCAACATCAACATGGGCTGGTCGGGAAGGGTTCATGATGCTCGCATCTTCAGGAACACTAATCTGTTTAAACGGCTGCAGCAAGGGACTTACTTCCCGGACCAGAAAATGACCGTTGGGGATGTTGAAATGCCAATAGTTATTCTTGGGGACTCAGTCTACCCCTTAATGCCATGGCTCATGAAGCCATACACAGGCAGCCTGGACAGGAGTCAAGAGCTGTTCAACTACAGGCTAAGCAAGTGCAGAATGGTGGTAGAATGTGCATTTGGCCGTTTAAAAGGTCGCTGGCGATCGTTATTGACTCGCTCAGACCTCAGCCAAACCAATATCCCCATTGTTATTTCTGCTTGCTGTGTGCTCCACAATCTCTGTGAAAGTAAGGGGGAGACCTTTATGCCAGGGTGGGAGGCTGAGGAAAATTGCCTGGCTGCTGATTACGCGCAGCCAGACACCAGGGCGATTAGAAGAGCACACCAGGAAGCTCTGTGCATCAGAGAAGCTTTGAAAACCAGTTTCATGACTGGCCAAGTTACAGTGTGAAATTTCTGTTTGTTTTTCCTTCATGACAACCCGCCCCCTTTATTGACTCATTCTCTGTAAGGAACCCACCCTCCCCCTTCCCCCAGCTTGCTTTCAAAGGAAATAAAGTCACTATCGTTTAAAAATCAAGTATTCTTTATTAATTGATTATAAACATAGGGAGAGAACCGACAAGGTAATCTGGGTGAGGTTTGGGAGGAGGATAGGAGGGAAGTAAAAGGCCAGTGAAAATTCAATATAATAACAGCCTTTTGGTTGGGCTGTCCACTGGGGTGGAGTGGGAGGATGCACAGAGCCTCCCCCCCACGTGTTCTTACATGTCTGGGTGAGGAGGATATGGAACATGGTGAGGGGGGAGGGAGGTTATACAGCGGCTGCAGCGGCAGTCTGTTATCCTGCTGCCGTTCCTGAAGCTCCACCAGATGCCAGAGCATGTCTGTTTGCTCACGCAGCAGCCCCAGCGTTGCAGCCTGCCACCTCTCATCTTGAGCATCCCTCATGACCTCACTTTCACTGGCATCTTTCCTAAATTTAGATACCATGTCCTTCCACTCGTTCAAATGAGCTCTTTCATTGCGGGTGCATTCCATTATTTCCGTGAACATCTCATCTCGCGTCCTCTTCCTCCGCCGCCTTATCTGAGATAGCCTTCGGGACGGAGGAGGGAGGCCTGAAAAATTTGCAGCTGCTGGAGGGAGGGTTGAAAAAAAGGAGAGGAGTTTTTTAAATGATACATTTTACAGAACAATGCTTATACTCTTTCATAGTGAACAACACTATTCACATTACATAGCACATGTGATTTCAGTACAAGGTCGCATTTTCCATCTTAATATTGAGTGCCTGTGGTTTTGGTGTTAGAGATCACAGATGCAGGTCCGGGCAACAGAATTCAGCTTGCATGCGGCCATGGTAAGCCATTGTCTTTCGGCTTCTGCGCCCTCCTTTCCCACATACCAAGCAAAGCCCGTTGACTGCTGCGGTTTTCCTGTTAACCTTCAGCAGCAGCAAACAAACTAACCCCCCTCATCCAATTCTCTGGGATGATCGCTGTACCCCTCCCCCCACCGCGTGGCTGGTATCAGGGAAGATCCCTGCAGAAACCAAACTAACCCCCCCACCCCACCCCCTCCCGCCATGAATTATCTGGGATGATCGCTGTACCCCTCCCCCCACCGCGTGGCTGGTAACAGGGAAGATCCCTGCTAGCCAAACGCGAAAATCTCAGGGCCAATTTCCCTCCCCCCACCCCGCACTTGGCTAACTGCAGGGAAGGATTTCTTTTCAGCCACAGGCAAACAGCCCAGTAGGAACGGCTACCTCTGTCCCCTTAATTAAATTCCCGTATTTCAACCAGGTTACCATGAGCGATATCACTCTCCTGAGGATTACACAGCGAGATAAAGAACGGATGTTGCTTGAATGCCAGCAAACACCGGGACCATACGCTGCCAGGCTTTGTAATGCAATGATACCAGATTACTTGCTGCAAGCATGGCGTGGTCAAGTGTCCTACCATGGAGGACGGAATAAGGCTGCACTGCCCAGAAACCTTGTGGCAAGGCTTTTGGAGTACCTCCAGGAGAGCTTCATGGAGATGTCCCGGGAGGATTTCCGCTCCATCCCCAGACACATTAACAGACTTTTCCAGTAGCTGTACTGGCCGCGAATGCATCCCAAGTCCTCAGGGCAAAGTAATCATTAAAAAACGCTTGTTTTAAAAGCAAGTTTTATATTTTAAAAGGTAAACTCATCTGAGGTCCCTTCCATGGGGTCATGGTCTTGGATATTGGCTTGGGAGGGTTGGGAGGGTACTTCAGTCAGGCTGAGAAAAAGATCCTGGCTGTTGGGGAGAACGGAGTGCTGGGTGCTCTCCGCAAGCTCGTCCTCCTCCTCCTCTTCCCCGTCCGCAGAATCCTCAGGTGTAGCCGATGAGATTATCCCCACCTCAGAATCCACGGTCAGAGGTGGGGTAGTGGTGGCGGCCCCCCATAGAATTGCATGCAGCTCAGCGTAGAAGCAGCATGTCCGCGGCGCTGACCCAGAGCGAGCATTTGCCTCCTTTGTTTTTTGATAGGCTTGTCTGAGCTCCTTGACTTTCACGCGGCACTGATCTGAGTCCTTATTGTGGCCTCTCTCCATCATGCACTTGGAGATTTTTTCAAAAGTTTTGGCATTTCGTCTTTTCGAACGAAGTTCTGCTAGCACTGAATCCTCTCCCCATATAACGATCAGATCCAGTACCTCCCGTACGGTCCATGCTGGTGCTCTTTTTCGATTATCGGCCTGCATGGTTACCTGTGCTGATGAGCTGAGCTATCTGTGGTCATCTGTGCTCTCCATGCTGGGCAAACAGGAAATGAAATTCAAATGTTCGCAGGGCTTTTCCTGTCTACCTGGCCAGTGCATCCGAGTTCAGATTGCTGTCCAGAGCGGTCACAATGGTGCACTGTGGGACAGCTCCAGGAGGCCAATATCATCGAATTGCGGCCACACTAACCCTAATTCGAAATGACAATATCGATTTTGGCACTACTCCGCTCGTCGGGGTGGAGTACAGAAATCGATTTAAAGAGCCCTTTATTTCGAAATAAATGGCTTTGTTGTGTGGACGGGTGCAGGGTTAATTCGATTTAACGCTGCTAAATCCGAATTAAAGTCATAGTGTAGACCAGGCCTTAGATGTATTAATTTACATTTGGCCATATCAAGGCACATACCGTTTTTTGTGCCGTGTACCAGGTGATCCAGATTGCTCTGTATCAGTGACTTGTATTCACTACTGTTTACAACTCCCCCAATATATACGTTATCTGCAAACTTTATCACTAATAATTTATGTTTCCTTCCAGATCATTGAATTAAATGTTAAATAGCATAAAATCAAGAATGGAGCCCTGCTGGATCCCACTAAAAATACACGCACTTGATGGTGATTACCCATTTATGATTACATTTTCAGACCTATCAGTTAGCCATTTTTTTATCAATTTAATGTGTGCTGTATTGATTTTGTATTGTTCTAGTTTCTTAATCAAATGTCATGCAGTACCAAGTCAAATGTATTACAGAAGTATATTACATCAATACTATTATCTTTATCAACCAAACCTGTAATCTCATAAAAATGATATAAAATAGGTTCAATTTCCTATAGATCTTAGAGTGTAATCCTGTGTAGACAGCTTCTAAAATCTCAGATGGAGATAGCGCTATCCAAAAAAAAAATGGCTGCAACCTTCTTGTCTAATACATACGATAAAAAGCACTCAAAAAACCTACCTGCCCACTCAGCCAGTAGTATCTGGATCCAATACAATTCCTAGGTTGCAATCCTGCACAACAAACAGCTAACAAACTAATACTTCATAAATGACACACAGAGAAGCAGATTTCCAAAATGTTTCACTAGAACTGCATTTTTCCTATCAATTAAATATCCTAAATGGACTATTTGCCATAATTTTTCTCCTTTCGGAGAATAAACCAAAATTTCACTCAACTAACTAAAATATTTGATCAACAGAAACTTACTTTAATGTATGGCGTTCAAACTTTTACATCTTGTTGAAAATTATAAAGGCAAGGTTTGGTCCGTGTCATTATAACCACACAAAAATCTGTCCTTCCTGATCCACAGGAAAATTATGAGCACTATGACTTTCATTAGTCTTTTCATACAAGATGTCATTTTTCAGGAATGTACAGTAGTTATCTTGTAGTGAATGCAAACAAAGTTATGAAGTCTACAAATTAAAGATGAATATCCTGTTCTCTGACTAATGCAATGTACAGTATTCTATACTTCCATATCAAAATTTCATCTATTTTCATATACAGTAATTACACCAGATAGGATTTCTGTCTCAGCAGATGATAAATGTCTTACTGCCAAACAACATGGCACCTCATGTGGTCCTTGCCATTGTACAAAGAGCAAAAGGAAATGTGCTCCCCACAACTTTGAATGTGGGCAGGAGTGAGGAGGGGCTTTGTCTGGCCAAGTGGAACAAAAGGGGGTCATGGCTCCTTTAAAGGTCCTCGCCCAATTGGATTAAGAAGAGAGGAACAGGAGCATCACCTGAGCCAGGGGTTGACATGAAGTGGCTCAGCTAGGCCATAAGTCCATAGGCACCTGAGGAAGGGAGGGTATTTATATTCTGTTTGCACCATATAGAGTCCCCTTTCACTCAGAAGAGGGCATGGTGGGGAGCCGCCAAGCTGCCATGGGTTGACAACACGTAGGTGCATGAATCAAGAAGTGGCTAAATCTGCATGTGAATGAGGAGTGTCAGTAATTACTCATCAGAAAATACAGTAATGGACACCTGAGTTATTCAGGGATGATGGTATACACCTCTCTGACCTGGCAGCAGAGCACTTTTGGTTAACATTAGGGAGGGAATTAATTGCAGCCTAATTAAGCCACATCCCTAGCATCTTGTCTTTCTTCCTATGAGGCTGGGGTAATGAACCTTTCCAACTACTTGGAGTTAGGAGATTCAAAGTTCCACCCTTCTACAGGTTTTTTAATGAGTGCAGAGCAATTCTATGGGATAGAGATGTTATATCAATACAGTTTCCTCTGGATTTTGTGGCAACCAGAATTCAAATCAGTTCCAACCTGGATTAGTTTTAAAGATCACACTGTCCCCATATGATATTAGCTTGTACAGTCTTACAGCTTTTGAACATGGAGACAGGAAAATTTAAGCACAATTTTTTTTCGTAAATGAAAGAATAATTCATAATTCAGACTATTAAAACACAAAGGGACAAGGAGAAAGGGTGAATTGTCAAAGTGGTCTCAACTTGCCTACATATATTTGTAGCTTTACACACACAATCACTTTCATATGCAAGTAGCAAAATTTATATCTATGTATGCAAAACAGATAGCTACTACCCAATTAAAATGCACACATTCAAACTGCATGCATAATTCTGTGGCTTCTTTGGGCATATATGTACCTTTAATAGTAGCCTACAAGCATAAGAAGATGGAGAGGGGTGAATAAAGAAAAAAGTAAAATATTTTTTAAATCACAAAATACACTACAGAAGAGTTACAATCTAAATAGAACAGACAAATAATGAGAGAAAAGAATGGTTAAGTAACTGCCCGAGGTCACACAAGTTTCAGAGTAGCAGCCGTGTTAGTCTGTATCCGCAAAAAGAACAGGAGTACTTGTGGCATCTTAGAGACTAACAAATTTATGGGAGCATAAGCTTTCGTGGGCTACAG
Source organism: Malaclemys terrapin pileata (assembly GCF_027887155.1). Classification (NCBI taxonomy): domain Eukaryota; kingdom Metazoa; phylum Chordata; order Testudines; family Emydidae; genus Malaclemys; species Malaclemys terrapin. Next base: position 22,014,236 of record NC_071518.1, read on the forward strand.
CCCACTTCTTCGGATGCATATATAATGGAACATATATTGAGGAGATATATATACACACACATACAGAGAGCATGAACAGGTGGGAGTTGTCTTACCAACTCTGAGAGGCCAATTAAGTAAGTGAAAAAAAACTTTTGAGGTGATAATCAAGATAGCCCAGTACAGACAGTTTGATAAGAAGTGTGATTATATTTACAAGGGGAGATAGATTCAATGTTTGTAATGGCTCAGCCATTCCCAGTCCTTATTCAATCCTAAATTGATTGTATCTAGTTTGCATAGCAATTCCAGCTCAGCAGTCTCTCATTGGAGTCTGTTTTTGAAGTTTTTCTGTTGTGAAATAGCCATCCGCAGGTCTGTCATTGAATGACCAGACAGGTTAAAGTGTTCTCCCACTGGTTTTTGAGTATTATGATTCCTGATGTCAGATTTGTGTCCATTAATTCTTTTGCATAGAGACCGTCCGGTTTGGCCAATGTACATGGCAGAGGGGCATTGCTGGCACATGATGGCATATATCACATTGGTAGATGTGCAGGTGAACGAGCCCCTGATGGTATGGCTGATGTGATTAAGTCCTATGATGATGTCACTTGAATAGATATGTGGACAGAGTTGGCATCGGGCTTTGTTACAAGGATAGGTTCCTGGGTCAGTGTTTTTGTTCAGTGATGTGTGGTTGCTGGTGAGTATTTGCTTTAGGTTGGGGGATTGTCTGTAAGTGAGGACAGGTCTGTCTCCCAAGATCTGTGAGAGTGAGGGATCATCTTTCAGGATAGGTTGTAGATCTTTGATGATGCGCTGGAGATGTTTTAGTTGGGGGTTGAAGGTGACAGCTAGTGGTGTTCTGTTATTTTCTTTGTTGGGCCTGTGTTGTAGGAGGTGACTTCTGGGTACTCGTCTGGCTCTGTCAATCTGTTTTTTCACTTCAGCAGGTGGGTATTGTGGTTTTAAGAATGCTTGATAGAGATCTTGCATTCTGTCTGAGGGATTGGAGCAAATGCGGTTATATCTTAGAGCTTGGCTGTAGACAATGGATCGCGTGGTGTGTCCTGAATGGAAGCTGGAGGCATGTAGGTAAGTGTAGCGGTCAGTAGGTTTCCGGTATAGGGTGGTATTTATGTGACCATCGCTTATTAGCACAGTAGTGTCCAGGAAATGGACCGCTTGTGTGGATTGATCTAGGCTGAGGTTGATGGTGGGATGGAAATTATTGAAATCATGGTGGAATTCCTCAAGGGCTTCTTTTCCATGGGTTCAGATGATGAAGATGTAGTGCAAGTAGAGTAGGGGCATTAGGGGACAAGAGCTAAGGAAGCGTTGTTCTAAGTCAGCCATAAAAATATTGGCATACTGTGGGGCCATGCAGGTACCCATAGCAGTGCCGCTGACTTGAAGGTATATTTTGTCCCCAAATGTGAAATAGTTGTGGGTGAGGACAAAGTCAAAAAATTCAGCCACCGGGTTAGCTGTGACATTATCGGGGATACTGTTCCTGATAGCTTGTAGTCCATCTTTGTGTGGAATATTGGTGTAGAGGGCTTCTACGTCCATAGTGGCCAGGATGGTGTTTTCTGGAAGATCACCGATGGATTGTAGTTTCCTCAGGAAGTCAGTGGTGTCTCGAAGATAGCTGGGAGTGCTGGTAGCGAAGGGCCTGAGGAGAGAATCCACATAACCAGACAAGCCTGATGTTAGGGTGCCAATGCCTGAGATGATGGGGCGTCCAGGATTTCCAGGTTTATGGATCTTGGGTAGCAAATAGAATACCCCTGGTCGGGGTTCTAGGCATGTGTCTGTACAGATTTGTTCCTGTGCTTTGTCAGGGAGTTTTTTTAGCAGATGGTGTAGTTTCTTTATGTAATCCTCAGTGGGATCAGAGGATAATGGCCTGTAGAATGTGGTGTTAGAGAGCTATCTAGCAGCCTCTTGGTCATATTCCAATTTATTCATGATGATGACAGCACCTCCTTTGTCAGCCTTTTTGATTATGATGTCAGAGTTATTTCTGAGGCTGTAGATGGCGTTGTGTTCAGCATGGCTGAGGTTATGGGGCAAGTGATGTTGCTTTTCCACAATTTCAGCCTTTGCACGTTGACGGAAGCAATCTATGTAGAAGTCCAGTCTGTTTTGACCGTCCGGAGGAGTCCACGCAGAATCCCTTTTTTTGTAGTGCTGGTAGGGGGGATTCTGTGGGTTAGTATGCTGTTCAGAGGTATGTTGGAAATATTCTTTGAGTCGGAGATGTTGAAAGTAGGATTCTAGGTCACCGCAGAACTGTATCATGTTCGTGGGTCTGGAGGGACAAAAGGAGAGGCCCTGAGATAGGACAGACTTCTGCTGGGTTCTTTTATTGAGGTCACACAGTATGTTAGTGGCAGAACTGGGAATTAGAACCCAGCTCTCTTGAGTCCCCGTCCAGCATCTTAGCCACAATCTCATCCTTCCTTTCTATATGCTACTACACCTCTACCTCGATATAACGCTGTCCTCAGGAGCCAAAAAATCTTACCGTGTTATAGGTGAAACCGCGTTATATTGAACTTGCTTTGATCCACCGGAGTGCGCAGCCCCGCCCCCCTGGAACACTGCTTTACCACATTATATCCGAATTCGTGTTATATCAGGTCGCGTTATATCGAGGTTGCTGTGTATTCGTTTGTCAGAAAACAGGAAGTGTAGTGGATGTCCTGAAGAATGCTGGAGAATTCCCACTGATAGTAATCCATGTGGGAACAAATGAAATCAGTGAAGGAAGAGTCAAGAAAAAGTAACTTCAGGGATTTAAGAAAACTGATGACAGGATTTTCCTGTGTGATTTTCTCAGAAATTCTTCCAAAGCCAGCTACAAGTGAAGAAAATAGAAAACAAAGTGAAAAAACAGCTGATTGATGTGCTAATCATGGAGTGAGAAGGGTCTTAGATTGAAATAAAAACCACTGAAATATCTTCCTTGATGGGTCCTTGAATTAGATGGTCTCTACTTAAGTGTGGTCTTCAGCGGGAGTTTTGCCTGAGTAAGGACTAAGTAAAAGCTGAGTAAGGACATGAGGCTGTGGCCAAAAGATTACATGAAAGTCAGACTAACCAGTGTGTACAATGGCAATTCAATCTGCTGATTTTGTGGGAAAATATAGTTTGAAATATGTCACTTCATACACCCTCATGGAAATGTGAATCTCAGATTAAGTGCTCTTGTTGGCAACAAATTTTCTATCATCCTAACACAATAGCCCATCCACTCCAGTGTCTAATCTCTGGTAGTGTTCAGATCAGATATTTCACGGGAAAATGAAAACTCGCTATATTGCAATTTGCCAGTTTTAGCTGACAGGAAGCATGTAGAATGATTAGAGCAGGGGTAGGCAACCTATGGCACATATGCCGAAGGCGGCACGCAAGCTGATTTTCAGTGGCATTCATATTGCCCAGGTTCTGGCCACCAGTCCGGGAGCCTCTGCATTTTAATTTAATTTTAAATTAAGCTTCTTAAACATTTTAAAAACCTTATTTACTTTACATACAACAATAGTTTAGTTAAACATTATAGACTTATAGAAAGAGACCTTCTAAAAACGTTACAATGTATTACTGGCACGCAAAACCTTAAATCAGAGTGAATAAATGAAGACTCGGCACACCACTTCTGAAAGGTTGCCGATCCCTGGATTAGAGCATGAAACCAGAATGCAAACTCCTGCATTCGCTCTGTGTAAGCTCAAAAGCTTGTTTCTTTCACTAGCAGAAGTTGGTCCAACAAATGCTATTAACTCACCCGCCTTGTCTCTCTAATATCCTGGGACCAACATGGCGACAACACCACTGCAAACAGGTTTAGACATGTCTTTTTTAAAGATAGGCAGCCAAAACTAGATAAAATCTACAGGATGTGGTCATGCCATTGATTCCTCTAAGACCATTATAAAAGAAAAGCATTGAGTCACAAGGAAAAGTAGAATTCTTGATCTCATTTCTAAAGGAAATAATGGAAGCTTTTCAAGGCAAATCTCACTAACTTGCTAATATTGAAGGGGTTGAGATTTGAGGAGTAATTTCCTAAAAATCCTCTCTATCAAAAAACACCAATAATTCTCTATTTTTCTTTCAAAATGAACCTCAGAAATGGACTGCGCTGAATGACAAGAAAACCAACCAAAATTAGAAACAGCATACTCATTGCCTAGAGCAGCATAAAACTGATGGGTGATGTGATGATGACAGACAAATCCTTATTCCCATTCTAAATTCTGTCTGCTAAATAAATAAGTAATGTCATCAATATCATTTCAGCGTTACATTCAGCTTCTGTAGCAGCTGCAGTATTGCTGCATCTCCACATTGCCTTTGCTCCCTCACTCTGTGGCACTGCTCAGGTTTAGTTTGGGCTGATTTAGGACAGGTAATACTGTAGCCAATAAACTTGTGCCATTCAGGCTCAGAATCCAAATATAATCACTGGGGGTCAAACGACATACATTTTAAGGGCATAATAGAAACAAATGCTACAGTACTCTTGCCACTAACCATGTCTCCAATATTGACTCCTGACTCTGCCTCTTGTTCTTTTACACCAGAAACTTTGAAGTTGTCAGTGAGAAGGGTACTTTCTGGTTCAGCATCCCTTTTTCTTAGAATCATAGCACCATAGGGCTACAAGGGACAGCAAGGGTCATCTAGTCTAACCCCCTGCCAGTTTTAGATTTAGATTTCTTGTGTCTAAACCCCGTGGGCAAACCCATGGGCTGGATCTGTCCCATCAGGGCTTTGGATCCGGCCCGTGGGATTTCCACCCCCATGGCGCCGTGGGCCCCCTGCCTCTCCCGGAAGCAGCCGGCACCAAGTCCATGCGGCCTCTGGGGGGCAGAGGGTTTCGTGTGCTGCCCTCGCCTGCAGGCACCGCCCCCTGCAGCTCCCATTAGCCAGGAACGGGGAACCGTGGCCAATGGGCGCTTCGGTGGAGGTACCCACAGGCGAGGGCAGTGCGTGAAGCCCTCTGCTCCCCATCCCCCAGGGGCCGCAGGACGTGGTGCCAGAGCAGCGCACGGCTAGGGAAGCAGGGAGCCTGAAATTCACCCCAGAACAAAGGATAGGAGCTATGGCCAAGATTTTCAGAAGAGATTAATGATTTTGGAGGGCTCAAGTTTTGGGTTCCCTACTGAAGACACCTGAGAGGGGCCTGATTCATGCTTGGCACTTGCTAGAACACATGACTTTGGGGCTACAATAATTCATATTGCAAGATAACTAGAACTTCTTGCGTAGCTCACAAAATTCACAAACAAAGGCAAGGGGTGTTTAGAAAGCCCGTAGTGATATAAGCTTTATTGTAAAGATATGAGGGTCCTCAACTACAGGTGATCACTCAAAAAGAGAAAGTCATGACTTTATACAGAGTGGTCACATTATCATCCAAGATACTGTAGCTATTTATTTAACTCATAGTTGAACATAAGTACATTGTGGTATTTATAAAGTTAGCTCAGCTTATAGGCAGATTAAAAAATAAAAGAGGCAAATAACATCATGTTCAGACAATTAGGCCCACACTGCTCTCTCAACATTTCTAAATTGTCATTTTTAATTTGGAGTTGGTCAGGGACAGGAGAGCAACCAGTGAAAGATGTGATGGTGAAATTGTGCCAATAATTGGGAGCACAATTGGGTAAAAAGGGCTGGCCAAGAATTGGGAGGATGTTAAAAAAATCCAAGCACCTTGCTCTGTTCTAAAGGGAGAGGCTGTGTTATCCAGTAGTGATGTCACACCTTTCTCCCTCTTCTACATTTAGTCAGTTCTAATTTTCTTGCAGCACACTGAAAGGACTACGAAGTTGCTGTGATTGCCCTTCATAACTGACATGGGTCCAATATGGTGGCTCTGGGGTCATTCACATTGTTAAGTCAATCACAGGATAATCAGTTGCAATAGACTTTAAAGTGCTGTTACTGGACTGGATCCTAAAAGATACAAGCTTCTTTCAAGTGTCAGTTTGCACAAATGATCCAGGACATCTGTCACATAATCACCCCAAACTGGAAATCCATGAAGAGGGCTGAGGAATTGGTCACTGTTTCGGAGGAATTGAGATCTAACATCCAAGTGGATGTTTGGAGGTACAGTGCAATTTATTTTGGGCTCATCTGAAACTTCAGGTTATGTAGAATACTTCAAACTATTTCCGGTAACAGCCTTGGCTTTCTACCTGGATGGTAAAATGGAGCCTTATGCTTTTGATAATATTTTCACTGTACTACTGTGCATCAGGTTGATTCTGTATGTACCTTCAGTAAAACAATCCTGTTTTTAGGGTTTTTTTTTTTTTTAAGTGGAGCCACAGTATTCCAGAAACAATTAAATCAACAAATATAAAGATTAACGTAGAGACAGGCCACTCCTCTTCCATGACTAGAATTCTGGAGCCAATGTGATGGGCTGTATCACAGTCAAAAATGCCCAGGATTGTTTCAGATGGGGTTATTATTTCAGATGTAAACAGAGGCACATTATATTAAATGACTCAGATATACTTATTGCAAATTTGCAGGTTACTGAACTGCATAGTGGTGGTAAGACTAACCAGTGAAGCAATTTTAAGATGTCTCTTGAGTACAGGTAGATAAGGGAGAGGAAGAATAAAAGCAGCCTGTGGGGTATCATCCTGCCAATGTGTATGTGGCTATCTCCCTGGAATGAAGGGTGTGGCGTATATGTGTGTATCGTGGGGGGGATCAGTTGTGTATGACAGGCTGTTCTGCCACTTCCCCACTGGGGGAAGCTAGCCCCTGCCCCTCCCCTTCTGCCCAAGGCCCGTCCCCTCCCCCTACCCACCACCTCCCACTCCCCCTCAGGAGTCCAGAGCACCCCCAACGCGGCCGCCAGCACCAGTGCCGGGCAGCGTAGCAGCAGCGCTCCAGCCCCAGAGCGCCGGGCAGCACGGTCTGAGTGCTGGGCAGGCAGTGCAGCCCCAGCGCCAGCTGCCCCGAGTCCCCGCAGTAGGCCGGCCAGCCCCAGTCCCAGCCTTGGGGCTGGCTGGAGCATCGGGGGGAGGCACGCCAGGCTATTTGGGGAGGCACAAACTATGATACCCAGCCTATGATACCCACTGGCCATGGCCCCACCACAGGCACAGGAATCTCTGCCGGGGGAACGGGGGCAGGGACTAGGTAGTCCAAGAAAGGAATGGCAAAGTGGGGTTGTGGAGGGAGATGAATAATGCTCTGTGGAGATTAAAAGGAGATGATAATATAGCCACAGACTATATTATCCGTTCTGCAAAGTTCTCTCTGGTGGTGGGCAATCCTCCTTTAAATGGGGGTCCAGGAGCAGCTGTGTCTATGGGGAACCATTAGGAGTGACTACTATCACTTATTGGGGAACACTGGGATCAGAACTGCCACAGAGGCAGAGGACTTCTATGCAGATAACCATGGTCTCCCATACATCCCAGGGAACCAAGAGGTTTGGGGTCATGTGATGGGGTTTACAAAACCCTCCTTGGGTTAAAGGACAAGGGGTTAAAGAACAAGAATGAGTCTAGGTAGCCCCACACCAGGCCTGCAGAGCATGCTCCAACTGGATAGGGAGCTTGAAAGGGAGCCGCTCAGCTCAGGAAAGGAAGACAAACCTATCCTGTGGGCCCCTGAACAAGGGTGCTGAAGAAGCCTCCCTGTGAGGAAGAAGGTTGCCTGCTGAGCCCAGTGGGGCTGAAGGCTTAGTTGTTTTTCTTTTCTTTTGCTTACTTATATTGGCCTTGAAGACTCTGGGGCAACAGATGGTAGGAAGTGACCCAGGAAGGCAGCCCTGGGGCACTCCAGAATGCCCAACATTGTTGTCTCTCATAGGGTCCTTGGTCATAGCCCAGTCGAGTGGGAGGGCCTTGATCTCCTACCAACTTCCCTGTTATAGGAGGGGCATATGCCTCATTTCCACCCCACCTCCCCCTTTAGTAAGGAGAGGGTAAGGATTCTGAGATCTCTGATGGATGCAAGGATAAGCCACATACAAGGGTTAGGAACTGGACTGAAGGCCCTTCCTGCCAGGAGGTGAGAGACTGGAAATTAGGTGCTCTCTCCACTAGACCACCTGGCCCTTCGAGGCCTATATGATGGGTCAGCTTGCATGTTATAAATAGCATTGCCTCCTGCCCTCAAATTGAATGATATGGATGAATTTCTAGGATGGGAACCCCATGGGGATTTTCTTCCATTGAGTGTCTCCCATAGGAGGGAATGATCCAGTCTTTTCCCCATCCTACACTACAGGGGAAAGGGAACTACCTGACACTGTAGAATTCTCCAGTAGCTAGTCAAAGATGGCATCTCAAGCTGAGAATTTTAGGCATGGTAGAGAGCAGAAGGCATTAATGACTCTCAGTGGGCACTTCACCACTTTCAATGGGTGTGTGATATGTCAATCAGTATGCACATTTTCTCTGGTTTTACCTAGGTGGGAATACAGGTTGCCTGCACATGCCAGCCATGGTAGTACTTTACTACTTGTTTGGACATGAACTCTTTAAAGACTGTAACTATTTTTGACCAAGTGCAAAAATGAATTGCAATTATTTGGTGTGTATGGTGGCTATATCAATACCAAATAAATCTAAGGTGCAGTTCAAAAGATGTCTTTGTGTGATGCTGAAATAAAAGGATCTCTCCTGTCTTTGTGCAGTCTTTTATTGCAATGTATGGTTACCCCTCCATCACTGAACCCTTAATAGGGAAGGAGAGCTATTGTCAAATTAAGTAGACCCACATGCGTGCAGCATAAATCCATATAATGAAAGGAGCCATGCATGGGAGAGTGAATGGCTGCCTTAAGGAAAAGATAGAGAATATGAAAAAAAAAAACCTGCTGAGCTGGAAAGGTAAGAATCTCTGTACTCGCCGAACTGTTATGCTATTTCATAAGGAGAGATATTGAGTAGCTTTTTGGAACTAGCATCCTTAGTCTTGTGCGCTTCTGAATCTAGGTCAGAGGAGAGCTTTGCAAAACTCTATTGCTTAGGTTTGGCAGTTTTAGTTTGCAGGTCTTCACACCTTTTCAGATGAACGTGAATATTGTGTCAGGTGTACACCAGTATCATCCTGAGGGGAAATTCAGGGCAGGCGCAAGGTATGGCCAGTGATCCAGTGCAGTGAGAGGGATCTGGGCTGAAACACTGCATGGGACAGCTACAATCCACATCCACTCCTCTAGTACACAGTCTGAATGGACAGTCTTTCTAGTTATGGCTGAGGATTCACTCACTCTCTCCGCCTCCAATGTTTCTCTCTCTCTCTGAGCAAAGGTCTTATATGCAGGCTTTGATCTGTGTCTAAGATTTGACCCTCTACACACCATGCTAATTTTTCCAGCCTGCCTTTTGTCATCAACTACTGCTGAAAATTACCCTGCTATGTTTGAATGGCAGAACATCATTAAGAGTATACATTTTTTACCAGTCAAACAGAAAATTCACAATGAGGATGAGCTTGTAATTACACACATGTCAGAACAGGGAGCATGATAGTCTGCTTAGATTTTCTTGAACATTTCTTTTGAAGAATTTTTGGGGGAGGGAGGGAAGAGCTTCCTGTAAATCAACTTTGGCATGAAACTTTTGTAAATGGTGCCCAACATCCATCACATTCTTTGTTCAATGTTTTTCCTACACATAAAGAGCTGACAACCTGCTACTCTATGATTGATGTACTTATTTCTTCTAAACTATCACTAACCAAGCATATCATTTTTATACAGTACATGTATATTCCATTTCCTACGGTTTTGACTATTAAGCAGGCTCAGCCGTGGAAAAAATGTTTATATACTGTTAAGAGGATCTAACTTAAAGCCTTGAAAAACTTTTCATTCCAGTTTTCTTTGTTTTTAAGGGCAGTGAAAGAAACAGAAGACTAGACACTCCCAGTGATGCAGGATGACACTCTTAAAAATGCATATCAATATACGTTAAAAGTTCTATTGTCAATGGATCCAGCCAGCAGCTACTTCAGACTTTACACAGTGTTAATGGGAATATTATAATTCATATATTCTCACATTATAAGAGAATGACATTTCAGGTTTGCAGGCTCTCCTGACAAGGTATAACATATTTATCTGGGTTTTTATACCATGCTCTTATCAACGTAGGATCTGAACAACTATTGACGTAATTACAATTCATATATTCATACAATGCTTAGGGTCTTCCAGTGACATTATATTGAGCATCACATTGCTGCTCTACATAGATGTTTGAAAGAACATATACATTTAAAAAAAATTTAAAATCCCATTGACTTAGTATCAGGTCTCGGGCACTTTCGGACCTGACATGATGGTAATGGATCTGTTGCAATTCATATGTGTTTATGATATACGAGGCATTTGAGCTGACATTGAATCAGGTCAGTGGGTCCATTGGACAGGAGGCAATGTCAATGGAACAGTTATGTGTTATTGATGTCAGTCACAGAATAGATAAAAACATTATCAGAATAGCTTTTGTCTCTATTTAAGTTTTTTTTTCTTAAAAGGCAAACAGCACCAGCTCATAGTAACCACTAAGTAACTACAAAGTTTCAGTTTTTCAAACAAGCCATTTTGAGTTCCAGCAAATCAAGGAAGTGACTGAAACCATCTCTATGCAAATATTTTCATATGAGGAAGGGATTAAACAGGAATATGTTGTGCCTGTAAAAAATATATGACCACACATAGTCCTGCAAATCCTTATGCACATGAGTAACTTTACTCACATAGGCTAACATTTTTGCTGGTGCCTAACATAACTCACATTGAATTCTATGGGCCTGATTCTACTGCTGCTTCATGCTGCTCTGGCAATGTCAAGGGGCTTTCCAAAGTGAGCAGAAGCCATGTTAAAGCCCCTTTATCCTGCCTGCCACATGTGGTGTAAAATAGCCTGACTGTAAACGAGAATCAATCCCATTGAGACTACAGGCATGCTTAAAGTAAAAAGCATATATAATTGTTTGCAAGCTCTGAATCACAGGCACTCCATTGAATAAAATGGGAAAAACCCTGTGAGTACAGTTACTTGCATGGTTTATTCTTTTATGTGGGTGACATTCACCCCTATATCAGCTGCCAGAGTAAGGACTGCATATGACTTAAGTCCCACTTGAACTCTGTGACCCTGAGCCAGCAAAGCATCTAAAGCATGTTTAATTTTAGGTCAGTAATGCCATTGATTTCAATGGAACTACTTGTGCTCATAGTTAAACACTTAAATGCTTTCCTTCATCAGGATCTATATGCATAAATCCTGCTCTTGTATAAAACAGTTGTGCACATGAAGGGATAGGCATGCATGCATTTACCCCATTTTAATATTCAGATTTACTTTTTTATGTGTTATAGATGTGTGTGTAGCTTTTATAGGCTCCTCTGCAATCTAAATCCCTACACTTGCCCCTGAGGGAGAAAGTCCAGAAGAAAATATGAAGAATGGTTTAAAAAAGATGATTATCTCCACGAAATACAGGGACCAAAATTGCTGTGGCCCCTTTATATAAGGCTAAAGAACAGGCTTTTAGAAATGAAAATGGCTATTTGCCTAGCTCTGCCCTATTGTACAGATTTTTCCCTCTTACCATGATATTGACAGAGCACTACATGCCAGTTTGCTGGGCTCAGGAAAAGTGTAGCAACCATAACTGTTAACCATTTGAGCACCTACCAGCAAGCCCGCAAGTGTCACATGCTGAAGCATAGGAATGTGGAAAGTGAGGAGACAGTCTTATTACTGGTTTAATAGATAATCTGATTGATGTTTTGTTTGCTTTAGTGATAATCCCCCTTTACTTCCCTTGCTCCTGTCCCCTCCACATTATCTTTTCCTCCTTGGGGCCCTGCTTTGAACTAGGAATGCTTATTGGGTCATTAAATCCTTAATATTGTATACTTACAGTGCTCTCAAAGATAGGGTGCCACGTTATCTTGAGAACTGAAGGCCCAGTAAAAATAAATATCACTAACTAAGGATTCTCTGTTCCTAATACCAGGGAGCAGACGACACCATGAACAAGGTCAATAGCACCCCAGCAGAAGTACTCAGCCTCTCACACACAAGCCACAAAGTGGACTGGGGATTACAAAGCATTATGAGCTATGATTTGATTTAATCAATATCTTATGAATCTCAAACTATAGTTGTTACATCTTGAACAAATATCAGCGAATATCAATTTTTTTAAACTTCCTGCTACTGCAGATTTAAAAAAAAAATCCCCAAAAATCATTTGTATTTGATGGCTTACATGAAATGAGTTTGTGGTCTCAGACCCATTCATAGTGGACAAAGTGACTGCTTCCCACCATCTTTGCTGGCAGCCTTAGTAGAAAGTCTAACACATAAGGCCCTGATTGTGCAAAAAAACCTGAAGATTACAGTAGTCCCAATGAAGTTAGTCAATGGGACTACAATAGACAACTCATTTGTACATGTGCATGGTTGGGGTCTAAGTGAGCATGGAAACTGAATTATCCTCTGCCTCTCCCTCCTCCCAGACCTGAAGAAGAGCTCTGTGTGGCTCGAAAGCTTGTCGCTCTCACCGACAGAAGTTGGTCCAATAAAATGTAGTACCTCACCCACCTTATCTCTAATATTCTGGGACCTACATGGCTATAACTACACTGCACATCTCCCTCCTGTAGGTAGTCTCTCCAGCATAGCATTGAGGCAGAAGAGCGTAGGCAGACTCACACTCTGAGTCTGGGCTGTGGCTGCTAAAGATGACTATCCTATAGAAGGCAGTTTGTAGTGTTGTTGTGGCCATGTTAGTCCCAAGATATGAGACAAGAATATAGAGGGCTATCAGTTCAGCTCCTTTCATAAGCACCACATTCCACAGTCTTAAAAGTGTACCTGCCATGAACATATACCACTTTAGTGATAAAGACTGAAACCTAATTGTTCCCTCCACTCCCTTGCCTTCCCTGAGTTTTTAAATACTTTGCTGATAGTAAGAGGCTGCGATAGTTACGCTAAAGAAATTCTTCTCAATCGCTCTCCTCATCATTTTTCCCTCTTCACAAACTACACAGTCTAGTATCGTAAAACAGATAACTGAACATTTTTGCCACCAGGTTCTTCATTTTTTAAAAAACATTCTCCCCCACCCCCAGCTCTTTGAAGTAAGGAGAAAAGCCTGTGAGGTCTCTATCCTTATCTCCCCAAGAGAAAACAAAGAGAGTTAAAGGAAAATGTCTTCTGCAGAGAATGCCTTTTCCATGCTTCTCTCCCTACTGTGTGCCAAATAATGGCATCTGTTCCTGCTGTTCTTTTGTTCCCTCATTCAGCGTGTCTTCAATTTCCTGTGAAAATTTGTGGTTCTTAAATCCAAAGGTCAGGTATAACATTAAGTTTAGTTTGGAGGACTTGGACTTGTTTCTATTAGAAATATTTTTTCCAGACCTCCTTTTAAAATTCACAAAAGGCTTTCATTGTACTGTGTGTGCATCACATGCTATGGTACACTTAATTGGGATTCTGGTTAGTACATTGGGAGAGAACTACTAGTGTATTGATAAGCATTAAAGGATTTACATTCCCGTATCCACTGGTGAAGTTCAGTGTGCAGTCAGCAGCACAAGCTCCCACACACGATCATAAGCATGGAGAAGCCCTTCACTGGGGCTAAAAGGGAATTCAGGATGCATGTAAATCCAGCTAGGCTTCTTCTAAGGACAGGTTTTAATAGTAAATAGCCAAATTTCTACTGAATTATGTATGATGGTTTTGTGCAAGAGAAGCTGAACTCAGATCAGCAGATTCATTTTTCTTAGTGCTTCAAGTTGGACTCAAACTGTGATCCCTGAGCTAAAATGTCAAGGCTCTGTCCAGTAAGCTACTCAGCCCATCTGTTTGCTGGCTTTATACACTTTATAAGAGGCAGCCTGAAATGGTTCAACCGTTGATGTATTGTGTGCAATTTAGGCCTTCCTTTACTCAGTATTTCCCAAAATTGTAATAAAAAATGAATATTAGTCAACTGAAAGGATGCATTGAGAGGGTGGTAACAGAGAGAGAGAGAGAGAGAGAGAGAGAGAGAATTAAAGGCAAATAAATCACTTTGTTAGAAAGCTTTGAATTGCCAAATCCTTCGTTGATTTCATTAAAAAAAAAAAAATTACCAGTGTATGTTGCTGCATATTTACTTCGGTGCTAAGAAAATATGTTAGACAATGAGGCCTAGTGGGCAGAGCACTGGATGGGGACACAGGAGACCTGGCTTCTATTCCCTGCTCTGTTTCTAGACTGCTGGATGATGTTGGGCAAGTCATGTTACCTCCCTGTACCTCAGTTTCCCAATCTACAAAGTGGGGATAATGATGCTTACCTCCTTTTTAAAGTACTTTGAGATCTATGGATGAAAAGAGCTAAGAGCTAGGTATCGTTATTATTCCACATAAAAGGTGGCTTTTAATAAACATGCTTATAAAAATTGTGGCAAAAAGAATTTCTTAAAAGCTACTGAATTTTAATGAAAGTCAGAATAAGTTTTAAAAAGGAATAGTACATAAATGACTCCTTCTCCACTGCTGTGGGCTTGGCTCTGAGTAATATCTGCCCTTGATTCCCAGGTATAGACTCCAAACTGCACGTCTTGACTCCTTAATTCTGACACCCTATGGATCTGGAATATTCTCTCTTGTTTGGCCAAGAGACGGATACTATTTCTGGTTTGAAGGCTAGTCTTAAGACATTTGTTCTCAGTTGCATGCACAGTTCAATGGGATTTTAAGGTGTATTTGTTAGGGATTGTAAAGCACCTTAGGATACATCGTATGAAATGGCCAATATAAGAGTGATGTGTATTGTGTTATTGTACATCGCATTATACAATACGCCTCAATTCACTATTGGGAACCCAATATATCACACAAATCTGGCCTATTTTATGAACAATTGTAGACACCTTTGAATTATCTCACTAATGTTTAATGATTTTCACAAAGATCTCAAACAGCAGCTGATTTTCTCGGTTCTTTCAGTTGCTATCAAAAACTCAAATTCTGTTGGATAATTGAAACATTCTCCCCCACTACAAAAATAAAAAGTGGAAGAAGAATGCTCACATCTTTCTTTTGTAACATAAACAGAGGTTGTATGAATTCACTACCTGTAAGGTGTATTGAATTTTTAATCATCTATATATTTATGGTAAAGAGTAACAAATTACTTATAGCACACAAAAGCTTATGGCATGCGATTATCCTTAATTAATGGGTAAGTGCAAGGCTTTATTATTCAATGAAACTGATTTATTATCTTAATTCTCAGATGTTCTGCTTCATGTTTCCATTGAAACCATTGTTTGCACCATGGTAACCAGCAACCACCATATGTATGTGATCTCTTTTATGACCTATACCTAATTAGATTTTATTGTTATCTTAAAGCTAAAGCATAAACTGTGCAAATAGTGCAGTGGTAGTTTCCGATACCTATTAATAAGGGATAGGCCACTGTACTGTACTGTGTTGTTTCTGTAATAAGCAAAGCATACTTTTTGTGTTATTATAACTCTGTCTATTTTTTCCTCAATGCTTTTGTATCTCTCCCTGTTCTTCCTCCCTCTGTGTGACTGTACACTTGCCTACCTGTCCCTTGTCTCTTCTATTAGGCACAGCTAGTTAACTGAAAGGAAGTGAAAAGAGCTGAAAGCTAGTGGGTGTCGGAGCTGCCTAGTCGAGAGATCCCCAGCTAATTGCTAGTCCTAACAGGCACAATTAGCCGCTACAAGCCCTTTGAGATGGCCCTGGGCTTCTCTCAGGTAACAGCCATCACTAGATAAAGGCTGAAATATGCTCCATTTAGAGAGACACTTGCAGACAGGGATGTCACAGGCTGCCAATTATGTTCTGCCTGTACACAGTCACTTCCAAGAAAAGGCAAGACACACACACCTGGAGTTAAAGGGACAAGATGTGTACTATTTTGAACTACACAAGTACAGGGCTTGTAATGATATAACCCTTTCAAATTAGGCTGTGTCAATTTTTCAATGATCAGTTTTTCATCAATATCAGTCATTGCTTTTAAAGTTTAATCCACACAGTTAGTACCAGGAAACTCTGTGGGAGATTGGTGTATATTATGCCTGCTGTACTTGATGTTGCTTTAAGTAAAGTTCAGCCATAACCACACAGATGAAGATGATATAATCCAAGCACAAATACACCTGTGATATATGCATTGTTCTAAGTGTAACCTTTCTGCCATGTGTTGTTGGCAGCAAAAAGAGTCAAATATCTAGGGGTATCTTTCCCAGAAACCTGGGAAAAACAAAATACCTTCCTTGGGCTGCCTTGACAAGCAATACTTCCCCTCTCACAAGGAAAAGTTTAAGGAACACAGCATTAATTTGGGAAAACATAACAATCGTATACCAACAATATGTTTTTACAAAATAATAAGCAAAATACCTACCGCTTCAGTATCTTTGGGAGTAGTCCTTTGCCTCAGTTTCCCCACCTGCCGACATGAACATCCAGTGGACAAATGTCCCTTTTCCATGCCACATTCCCTCCTCCCGTTTCTGTGTACCCCACTCACAGTTAGCAGTCAGTGGACAGTGAAGTCCTGAGCCCAGAAGTACACTTGGGCAGGTCCATTTTCAGCTCCTAGGGGGAAGTGCTTCCTGGCTTTTGTAGAAAGACATGTTTCCACTGCCTCATCTCTCATTGCCCCAATCTCTCCACACATCACCTTTAAACACAATACTGGGTCTGGGTCCTCAGGCTACTAACCCAGCATTAAGGGTGTTGGCTAGGGGACCTTACCGTTACCTCTACAACCCAGATGCAGGTCCTTACCAGAATTCATTCAGCGCTAATATTAGAGTACAGAGGGGATTAAATAGCATATACAACTCTTGAGCAGAGTGCTTGATGCCAAGGATTCCCAGCCTAACCACAAGATCATAGAATCATAGGACTGGAAGAAACCTCGAGATGTCATCTAGTCCAGTCCCCTGCACTCATGGCAGGACTAAATAGTCTCATTCTAGACCATCCCTGACAGGTGTTGTTCTAATCTGTTCTTAAAAATCTCCAAATGGAGATTCCACAACCTCCCTGGGCAATTTATTCCAGTACTTAACCACTCTGACAGCTAGGAATTTTTTCCTAATGTCCAACCTAAACCTCCCTTGCTGCAATTTAAGCCCATTGCTTCTTGTCCTATCCTCAGAGGTTAAAGAGAACAATTTTTGTCTCTCCTCTTTGTAACAACCTTTTACATACTTGAAAACTGTTATGTCCCCTCTCAGTCTTCTCTTTTCCAGACTAAACAAACCCAATTTTTTCAATCTTCCCTCATAGGGTCATGTTTTCTAGACCTTTAATCATTTTTGTTGCTCTTCTCTGGACTTTCTCCAATTTGTCCACATCTTTCTTCAAATGTGGTGCCCAGAATTGGACACAATACTCTAGTTGAGGCCTAATCGGTGCGGAGTAGAGCGAGAGAATTACTTCTCGTATCTTGCTTACAACATTCCTGCTAATACTGCCCAGAATGATATTTGCTTTTTTTACAACAGTGTTATACTGTTTACTCATATTTAGCTTGTTGTCCACTATGACCCCCAGATCCCTTTTCGCAGTACTCCTGCCTAGGCAGTCATTTCCCATTTTGTATGTGTGCAACTGATTGTTCCTTCCTAAGTGGAGTACTCTGCATTTGTCCTTATTGAATTTCATCTGATTTACTTTAGACCATTTCTCCAGTTTGTCCAGATCATTTTGAATTATAATCCTATACTTCAAAACATTTGCAACACCTCCCAGCATGGTATCAACTGCAAACTTTATAAGTGTACTCTGTATGCCATTATCTAAATCATTGATGAAGATATTGACCAGAACCGATCCCTGTGGGATCCTACTCGTTATGCCCTTCCAGTATGTCTGTGAACCACTGATAACTTTCCAACCAGTTATGCACCCACCTTATAGTAGCTCCATCTAGGTTGCATTTCCCTTGTTTGTTTATGAGACGATCATGCAAGACAGTAGCAAAAGCTTTACTTAAGTCAAGATATATCATGTCTACCGCTTCCCCCCATCAACAAGGCTTATTACCCTGTCAAAGAAAGCTATCAGGTTGTTTTGACACAATTTGTTCTTGACAAATCCATACTGTTACTTTTCACCTTATTATCTTCTAGATGTTTGCAAAATGATTGCTTAATTATTTCCTCCATTATCTTTCTGGGTACAGAAGATAGAAACCTTTCTCTCCTCCCTCCTACGCATCCAGCCCCATTGCCCAAGCATGCAAAAGTGAGGTTTTGGTTATGACAACTCCACACTTAGGGTATACTAAGCATAGTTTGTTGCCCTTTTGTCACACAGTAAGCATTATAATATTTCATTACTCCCTACATCCAAAATTTAAATTAGTCTTAACCAAAATGCCCAAAATATTCACACTGGGATGATGGGTAGCAAATATGCAAATAAGGCCACATTCATTCTATCTCTTCCTCCAGTTCACCATTAGCAGAAATCTCCTTCCCTAGAGCTTCAAAGTGCCATAGGCTTACATCAGTTTTACAGAACAATTAGAAGGAAAAGGTACAATTTCAAGTGGACTCTACAAAATACAGTGTGCATGGTTAATGGTAGCATCATGCAGAGCTGAAATGCATACATATTTACACTAATAACTTCACATTTCAGGGGTTTACAATGTCAGCATAATAGTAACTAGATGCAAGTTACAGTCAATATATTAACCAATTACTTCCCATTGGGAAGGAGACATTCAAGCCTACATTTTCATGTTTGGGTGACCAAAGTTAGGCCCCTAAATCCATATTTAGGCTCCTGTGTGAAATTTGCCTGCTGTTCAGAAATTCTGAGCACCCATCATTCCTATTGCAGCCAACTTCTGAAAAGAAAGACATTCATTTTAGGTTCTTAAATGGTTCAGTTGCCTAATTCAGACACACACATTTAAAAATTATGTAAATTCTTGTTTGAAATCCTAAAGTGCCAATTTCTCTTTGTTTCTTTGTGGGACTATACCACAAAGCTAACTTTACTTTGAAGGAATGTTATACTGTCATTACTGTAACACATAAACAATAACAATAACACTGTAACAGCTAAAAATACTAGAACATAGTTATATTAGAACTGAAATCAGGGGAATCCCTAGAGATAGCCAGCTGGATACAAAATGAAGTACTATGAAGTGACTCCATGACTGCAGAATACTTACTCCATATTTCTGCAGAGCACTTATTCCTGCATTGCAGTCACAAGGAGGCACCAGAAAAACAAACAACAAAAACAGCAGAGGAAACAACATTGTTTTAGTATCCAGGACTAAAACACTATAGGAACAATTAGAAACAATAGAAAAACCTTAGCAATTCAGATCAAATATCAGAAAAACCTTCCATTTCAACGTATACAAAGATGAGCACACAGTTAATTTACTGCCAAGCACGTCAAGAAAGAGAGAGAGGATGGAAACAGGATGATTCATAGTCTGGGAGCAGATAATTGTTTAAAACATCCTCATCAGGACTCAGCACTAACGTCATTTAAATGAGATGCCTTTTGGCCTAACTCTGGGTCAGATTGTGCCATCCGGTTTTAAGTAGAAATCTTAATTGATGCCGTATAGTCCCGTGTTAGAATATGACGTCACAAAATTTGAAAGGGTGTGGTCTTTATTATTATTAATGCCTTTAATAAGTATCAAAGGGGGAGGTGTGTTAGTCTGGATCTGTAAAAGCAGCAAAGAGTCCTGTGGCACCTTATAGACTAACAGACGTATTGGAGGATGAGTTTTCGTGGGTGAATACCCACTTCGTCGGATGCATGTGGGTATTCACCCATGAAAGCTCATGCTCCAATACGTCTGTTAGTCTATAAGGTGCCACAGAACTCTTTGCTGTCTTTAATAAGCGTCACTTTCTTCAAAAAACCAAAACAAAACAAAAAACCCAGAGAAGCTTGGAAACCCCATGACAAGAATTCTGGGTGCAGTGCCCATATTTTTTAGTTTTGCTTACATCAGGAAATATATATATATAAAAATCAAATTAAAAACGGTGTCTTCCATTACATATGGTGTATGGTGATGAGACATTCCTGGCCTCACAACAATGCTAATATCACTGTTACCTTCAAAATTAATAGAGAGGAGGGAGACAATAATTTAATGTGGGATATTTAAGAAGTATATGGAATATCTTTAGAAAAGGAGAAGAAAATAACAGGAACAAATTCAGCAAGGATTAAATAAATAGGTCCCCATCGCTAAAGCTCTTTTTTAAAAAGATCCCAGAATACCTTATGTTGGATAAAGAGTTTGAGTAAAATCCTGGCCCACTGAGTGTTTTGTCATTGACTTCAGCGGGGACTTGAGATTTTATAAAGTTTTCAATTATATTAATCCTGCCATGTACAAAAGCTGTGTCCTTTAGTCAAACCCTGTTACAGATTTAGTACTAGAAAGTTTTGCACCTGTGCTTCATTAATCTTGTCTCCTAGACCTTTCAATTGTTTTTTGAACAGTTTAAGGGGTCTTTGTTCCAGATCTAACATGTCTGATGAGAGCAGATCCATCTTTGATTTAATCAATCAAATTTAGAGATAGTAGGCTTTGGAAAGCTGAAAAAAATGTTACTGATGAAGCTTTTTGAACTGACCCTGTTGTAATTTGTTCAGGGGTAGGTCTCCAGTTGTCTAACTGCTTCAAACGCAATAATGGAGAATTGAGAACAGAGTGAGAAAAGTTGGGCTTGTGGCTAAGGCACTTGACTGGGATCAAGAAAATATGATTAATTTCCTGGCTCTGCCACATTCTTCTTGTGTAACCTTGGAAAAATCACTTCCTCTCTGTGCCTCTGTAAAACAAGGATAAAGACATTTCCCTACCTCACAGAGGTGAATTCAGTAATGGGTTTGAGACACTCATCCACTATGTTTACTGAGAATTAGAACTGGTGAATTTGTTCCCCAAAGTTTCAGTAAAAATTTCCCACAAAAATGTTCCTTTTATGGGGGTTACAGGGCAACTTAGAGAGAGGCTGAAATTTTTCAAAACTTTTAGATTATGACAAAAAGTTTTCACAAAAAACTCAATCTTTTCATGAATTGTTTTCTGCCTTTTTTGTCCAGCTAAAAAGTACTAAAAAGCCTTTAGAAAGGATCAATAAACTCCCGTCACCCCAGCTTAACTCTGAGGCTCAAACCCATGCCAACAGGGAGAAGGACATATTTCACACAGAAGAAACATACAGAAAGCCAGTCCAACAGCAGCAGCCAGGAACATGCCTACACAAGAACAATCCATCCCCATCCCCTCCAACTTTCAGTGTTATCACAAAGGCACCACAGTTCCAGCAGCAGAATCTATGCATCTGATTTGTGTGCATTGGAATCATAGAATCATAGAAATGCAGAGCTGGACAGGATCACAAGAGGTCATCTAGTCCAGCCCCCAGAGCTGAGGCAGGAAGAAAGTAAACCTAGGCCATCCCTGACAGGAGTTTATCCAAACTGTTCTTAAAACCTCCAAGGATGGGGATTCCACAACCTCCACTGGAAGCCAGTTCTTAACTATCCTTATAGTTAGAAAGTTTTTCCTAATATCTAATCTAAATCTCCCTTGCTGCAGATTAAGCCCAATACCTGTTGTCCTACTTCTGTGGACATGTAGAAAATTGATCACCATCCTCTTTATAACAATCCTTAGTATATTTGAAGACTGTTATCAGGGCCTCACTCTTCTTTTTCAAACATGCCCAGCGTTTTAAACCTTTCCTCATAGGTCAGGTTTTCTAAACCTTTGATAATTTTTGTAGCTATCCTCTGGGGACTCTCCAATTTATCCACATCTTTGTGGTGTCCAGAACTGGACACAGTACTCCAGCTGAGTCCTCACAAGTACGCAGTAGAATGGGACAATTACCTCTCATATCTTAATACACCCCAGAATGTTAGCTTTTTTTGCAACTGCATCATATTGTTGACTCATATTCAATTTGTGATTCACTATAACCTCCAGAGTCTACCGCCTAACCAGTTATAATCCCATTTTGTAGTTGTGCATTTGATTTTTAATTCCAAAGTGCAATGCGTTGCATTTGTCTTTACTGAATTTATCTTGTTGATTTCAGATCAATTCCCCAATTTGACAAGGTAAAGTTGAATTCGACTCCTGTCATCCAAAGTGCTTGCAACCCCTCCCAGCTTTGTGTCATCTGCAGATTTTATACACATACACTCCCCTCCATTAGCCAAATTATTAATCAAAACATTGAATAGAACTGGAGCCCAGACAGACCCTTGCAGCACACCACTAAATATGTCTCCCCATTTTCACAGCAAGCTATTGATAAATACTCTCTGAGTATGGTCTTTCAACCAGCTGTGTACCCACCTTATAGTAATTTCATGTAGATCACATTTCCCTAGTTTGTGTATGAGAATGTCATGTGGGACTGTGTCAAAAACTTTACTAAAAATCAAGATAAATCACATCTACAACTTCCCCCAATCCACTAGGCCAGTAATCGTGTCAAAAGAAGGACATTAGATTGATTTGGCATGATTTGTTCTTTACAAACCTATGATGGCTATTACAACACTCTAATCCTATAGGTCAGGTGTTCTCAAACTATGGGTCTGGACCCCAAAGTGGGTCACAACCCCATTTTAATGAGGTCGCCAAGATTGGTGTTAGACTTGCTGGGGCCCCAGGCTGAAACCAAAGCCCGAGCCCCACAACCCAAGGCTGAAGTGAAAGCACGAGGGCTTCAGCCCTGGGCAGGGGGGATAAGGTTACATGCCCCCTGCCCAGCGCAAAAGCCCTGGGGCAGCTTTGGTCCCCCTACCTGGGGGAGTGGGGTTTGGGCTTCGGACCCCTGTCCTGGGGTTGCGTAGTAATTTTTGTTGTCAGAAGGGGGTCACAGTGCAATGAAGTTTGAGAACCCCTGGCTCTAGGTGCCTACAAATTGATTGCTTAATCATTTATTCCAGTATCTTTTTGGGTATTGAAGTTAGCCTAACTGATCTATAATCCCTCAGTCCTCTTTGTTGCCCTTTTTACAGATAGTACCTATGTTTGTCATTCTCTAGTCCTCTCGGACCTCTTCTGTCCTTCATGAGTTCTCAAAGATAATCACTATTGGTTCCAATATTGCTTCAGCTAGTTCTTTAAGTACTCTCGGATGAATTTCATCAGGCCCTGATGACTTGAATACATGTAATTGATCTAAATATTCTTTAACCTGTTCTTTCCCTGTTTTGTGTTCCTTTCCCCTTGTTGTTAGTATTAATTGTGTTAAGTATCTGGTCACAATTTACTTTTTTTAGTGAAGATTGAAGCAAAATAGGCATGAAACATTTCAGTCTTCTTGATGTCATCTGTTATTAGCTCTCCTTCTCTGCATAGTAGAGGACCTATGCTTTCCTTCATCTTTCTCTTGTTTCTCTTGTATTTAAAGAACCTCTTCTTACTGCTTGTTATGTCTCTTGCTAACTCATATTGTGCTTTAGTCATTCTGATTTTGCCCCTACACTCTTGTGCTACTATTTTGTATTTATCCTTTGCAATTTGTCCATATTTCCATTTTTTGTATGATTCCTTTTTGATTTTCAAGTCATCAAAGAGTTTCTGCTGGAATCATATTGACCTCTTCTAGTCTTTCCATCTTTTCCTTGCATTGGGATAGTTTGTTGTTGCACCTTTAATACTATCTCTTTGAGAAACTGCCAGTGCTCCTGATCTCCTTTTTCTTTTAGATTTTCTTCCCATGGGGCCTTATTCACTAGTTCTCTGAGTTTGTTAAAGTCTGCTTTTTTAAAGTCCATTGTCCTTATTCTGCGGCTCTTACTCTGTCCTTTCCTTAGAATCATGAAATCTATCGTGTCATGATCATTTTCACCCAAATTGCCTTCAGCCTTCAGATTCAAAACTAGTTCCTCCATTAGACAGAATCTAGTTTAAATATATCCCTCCAAGGCTCAGTGATGCCAATAAAGTCATAATTTAGCTTACGCACTTTAAGATGGTGAATAGATTCCCCCACTGTTTCCCCTCTTGTTGCAGCTATGACCTTACTGTAATTTTCCATTCTCCACCCCGCTCCCCAACATCTAGCCCTCTGTTTTTGCATTCCTATCTGTGAGATTTTGTCACCTGCCCCTGCATTGGATGTGGAATTCAGATCACTGGAGGTTTTTAAGAACAGGTTAGCGAAACACCTGTCAGGGATGGTCTTGGTATACATGGTCCTGCCTGAGTGCAGGGCTGGACTAGATGACATCTTGAGGTCCCTTCCAGCCCTATTTTTCTGTGATTCTATGGGATACCATACTGTGGTTAAAACACAAGACTGTAAATGAGATTAGAATTCCTAATTTTCCCACAGGATTCCTGTGACAGGCACAAGATACACTAAGGTCTCCTGTGAAAAGCTGTTCAGCACAAAATCTCCCATGTGAAATCAACGGCAGTTGTGTCTACATATCCCCTCTGAAATCCAGACCCCAGAGTTCTGTGCCTCAGTTTCCCCAACTTTATGACCTGACAGGAGTTGTGATACTTAATTCATAAAGGTCAACTTTAAAAAAAATAATGAAACAGCAGCCTACAGTGTGGTGTCTAAGTGCACAGTTAGCAGGCTAATGTTCCAAGTGTGGAGTGTTCACCACACCTCCCCCCCGATGACTACAGGGAGCAGTTGTGTGTAGCACACTTTGACAACCAGACTATTTATTTAGGACACTACATCAAGACTCAGGAGCTTAAATTTTGGGCCCTGTTTCTGAATCCTGGCTTAATTTTTTTTTTCGGGAGTTTAGAGATCCCCAGGAAATTCTATTGAAATGAAAGGTACAATTACTACATTATTATGCTCAAATAAATTTGTTAGTCTCTAAGGTGCCACAAGGACTCCTGTTCTTTTTGCTGATACAGACTAACACAGCTACCACTCTCACTCTGAAACCTCCATTATTATGCTTTGTGAATAGAAAAAACAATTACTTGCTGATGTGGGTGTTACTTTCTTGAAATCAAGACTCAGTTTGCTATCTTTGGGGCCTATGGGTGGCATTAAATCCTGTTGAGGAAAGATGCTTAGGTGGTAGTTTTCCTATGTAGTTAGGGGAGAGAAAAAATGCTAGCGTTAGCAATATCTGAATAAATTTAGTCTCCACTTACTCTCATCTTCTTGCAATAATCAGATTGATCTTTCTTGCAATAGTTTCGTGAATCGGATTCTAGATAAAGAGATCCCGAGAACATGTAGGTACATAACGCATTACCTCTTTATCACGATCAGTATTTTTTTTTTCCAGTCAAGATGTATTTTATTAACTTTTCTACAAAAAATGTACATTCCATATTAAAGGTTACACATCTTTCAAACAGATCTAAGCCTATTACAGTAACAATACAAGGCAAACCAAGAGGTTACATCAGAAAACTAAAGTGAAAGAAAGAGTGCCTTTACTATTAAAATGTGTCTGTTCACTTTGCTAGTTTTAGTTGTGTCTTTCATATATTTTATACATTTGCAACCAAATTAATAACAAGATATTCCCCCGTATAAATTTTAAAAAGCCTTACGCTTACTTATTAATTAAGAATAATGGAATGCCATAAGCTTTTGTGTGCTACTGGTACTGTAATTTGTTACACTTCTCTGTAACAAATATATGGCTGATTAAAAATTCAGTATACCTTACATATATTAAATTCCTACTATACTGTGAATTGGCTCACTTTACTCATTCTAGTAGTTCCTCTGAATTCAACATAAGCAAGATTTGGCTTATGTATTTAAAAAGAAAAATATGAGCATTCATATTACAGTGTGTGTGTGTGTAGGGGGCTGAGGATGTGGGGGGAGAGAATGGAGGGAAGTGTTTAAATTATCCAACAATTTGGCAGCCACTGGAAAACTTGAAAAATTCAAATACTGTTTGAAATCCTGATTGGCACATGCACATTATTTTAACACTTGTGGAGTTACCAGATAGAGTCAGAGTAAATACAGTTATTATTTTAAAAATTCGTTTGTCCTTGTAAATTAAACCGTTCTATCAAGTCAACAAAAATGTTTAACAGTCCTAGTAGACCATCTGTACAGAGACCACTGATACTTTACAACCTTGAAGTTAAAGGTAAAATCTCAGACATTCCTGCAAATCTGGAGGAAATCATCTCTCTCACTACATATGGCACAAATTTCAACTTCTAATAGTTTAGGAAGAGTTTATGGCAGGCCATCCATACATTCACAGTACTTAAATTTGATGACATATGGGCCCCATCCCGCAAACAGATCTGCACAGATCTCTATCCTTATTCCTTTGTGGAGTTCCACTGATGTCACTGGAGTTCCACATGAGTCTAAGGGCCTGCATGTACAGCTCTGGCCCCAGGATTGACCCTATGGTATTTACCAATTACTTAGCTCTGGTCTACATTACACAGTTAGGTCGAAGTAAGGCAGATTATGTCAACCCAACTCTGTCAGTGTACACCAGGGGTCGGCAACCTCTGGCACGCGGCTCGGCAGGGTAAGCACCCTAGCGGGCCAGGCCAGTTTGTTTACCTGCCAAGTCAGCAGGTTTGGCCAATCACGGCTCCCACTGGCCATGGTTCACCATCCCAGGCCAATGGGGGCTGCAGGAAGCAGCACAGGCAAGGGATGTGCTGGCCGTGGATTCCCGCCGCCCCCATTGGCCTGGGACGGTGAACCACGGCCAGTGGGAGCCGCGATCGGCTGAACCTGCCGATGCGGCAGGTAAACAAACTGCCCTGGCCCGCTAGGGTGCTTACCCTGGCGAGCTGCGTGCCAGAGGTTGCCGACCCCTGGTGTACACACTACTGCCTTGCTCCTGCTGATGTAAGTGCTCTACTTTGCCTTCATAATATCTCCACCTCCACAAGAGACGTAGGGCTTATGCAGTGTAGTTAGGACGACTGCTTACTTACATTGGCTGTTGGCTGTTTTTTTTTTTTTTTTGTCAATTTAATGGCTCCAAATTGACAAGAAAGTCCTCCAGGCTCCCAGACAGGCTGCTTTCCACTGCCCAGGCTCCCTGCTCCCAGCCGGGCTGCCCCTCCTTGCTCCTGGTTCCCAGCTGGGCTGCTTCCCAGGGAGTGGGGAGCCAGGAGCCCGTGAAGCAGCTGGGCTCCCAGTGGGGAGCTGCAAGTGGAGCTGAGTGCCAGGAGTCTCAACTCCCCACACTGCCTCTCTTAGGTCAGTGGAAGTGCTCCTGGAGAGGAAACGCATCATCAATCAAAGAAGGGTAGTGTGGACATGAACCACCGCAGTAAATACTTAAGTTTTTAGTGTAGACATGCCCTTAGTGTAACATTCACCATGAACATGGGGCCAGCACAAGGCCCATTTAAGTCTTCAGAAGAAGCACCGTGGAAATGCAAATATTGTTTTTAGTGAAACTTCTGAAGTTGCCCCATTACAATTTATATAGGGCTTAAGTGGCATGTGGGCCTCATGCTGACCCTCTTTGCAGGGCTGAATTTCCCCCTTGGAAGAGAAATGGAGAGAAAGCTGATGAAATTTGCTGGTTACAACATTATTTTGGACTGTAAAAACTATGGAGGATTGTAATAAACTACAGCTGGTATAAAGGCATGACGACAGGGCAGCATGATAGCTAATGGCAAGTGAAATTCAGCTTGGATAAGTTTATAGTAATGCTTTGGTGACAATAATCTAAAATTTCCCTTGTAAATTGATAGACACTGAACTTGTGGGCTGCTCTGACGAAAATGGACTTGAATCATTCCAGCAAGCTCAATATACACTAAAGGCCATGAGCAAGTGAGCTCATCTCACACATCACTGTGTGTGTTGTCACACGCATTGGTTATGTTCCCCCTCCCATGTATACCATCGTAAATTTAGCTTGGTACATTATAAGGGCATTTTACACACTGAAGAATGAGATATCAGTCACTAATAAAATGATATACCAGACTTGATGGACCAATTGTCTTTTCCATTATGGCAATTCCTATGCTCCTAAAATATTATCTTAAATTTCCATGGAGCATTTAATCCTGACGGATTCACAAACATTTTAAATACCTTATGGACTGAATACATCAGCAGTGTCAATCATGAGGCCTGGAGGCTAGATCAAGCCCACGGGATATATTAATGTAATCCATACCCAGATTCCACAGAATCTAAGGTTTCATTTTACAAAGTTAAACTTCTAACCTACATGGCTGAGAAAATAATCTTCTAAATGTGTGCTCAGAATAAACAGGTATAGTTTTATCTTCCTGAGTCTGCAAAAACAGATAGCCTGAAACAACAACTGAGTCGTTTGAATTCCCTTACCATCTCCCTTTCCACCACCACTATGCATCTCATTGGGTGTCAATTATTAAACTTTGCATGTCAGTGTTAACTATTTAATTTCTAAACATTTTAGCAGATGAGAAAGGGGTGAAGCCCACAGAAGGGGAATATTGGGAGCTGCCGTTGGGAGGGAACCACAGAAGGAAGAAACGCGAAGGCAAAGAAAGTGCAGAGAAACGGAGAAAGGATGGAGAAGGAAGAAAAGCAAAGGGAAGAAACAGTGATGGTCTTAAAGTTAAGTACCTTTTCCCGCTGAGTGATAGCAAAAGTAACAATCAGGCAATTAAAAATAAATATGCTAATAACTAAAAATTTATTTACTGCATAAAGGCCACGTGCTTCTAGCCTTCATCTTTAACATCAGTGGGAGAACTGCTATGGATTGAGGGTAGTATCTAGTCCTCACTTGGACAATGGACCATAATTATAATTGGAATTTGGTACTCTCCACAGAATGAATTTGACTAACCTGATAACCCTATGGCCAGAAATCTCTTCAACCCATCATGGTAGAAGGATCTGGGGGTAGACCCAAGGAACTCCACCCCATAGGCAGTGTTTGGGATAGGAAGTGAAGAAGAATACCATATGCAGTTGAAATTGTTGGGGAAATTTTAGGCTGGCACAACATAATTACACAAATTGGGCTGTAGTTAAAATGCTCAGAATAAAGTCTCTCCACAATCAAAAAGTGCCATGAAATCTTTAAATGGTCAAATATATCCAATTTGATAGATTTCTGAAAGACAGCACCTACAACAAAGCAATGGCTGAAAATACCAGGACAGAGCATTTGTTCATTACTGACTCAGAAAGAGGAGTGATACCAATTCACCAATAATGCTTCCTGCACTTTCACTTGAAGGGTTTAAGTACTGACCATCCTGGACACAGTTTAGTTTCCAACATCTGATAATATCTCAGCCCAAAATGGTATGGCTGTAGGCCATAAAGTAAGACGTGAGAAAATGGAGAGCCAAGGTCATAAATTTTGTGAGCCCACCTGACCAGGCTAGCATAGGCGAGTGCATGTTTCCTGAATCACACTGAACAGGCATGTAAAATATCTGTTCCTTGATGTATCTGGCAGATGTGATGCCAGAAATATTTTTCCCCTGATTTATTTTTGTAGCTGTAACTAGTTCTCTATACTAAACCTACAACCCTAAACTAATTTTAGGGCCATTTATTTTTATGTCTACAAACAGCAGAGTTACCCAAATGTTAAAAGCCCATGTTCATGTGGCCATAAAGCACTGCCAATGTAACTATTATATTTCAGATTTTAGTTATCAAACACTGACACTTTAGATAATTTCTTGAGCACAGTTTTCATATGTTTGTGTCCCAACCTTTTTAACCATTTATTCTGTAAAATATACTTTGAGTAGATTAGAAATAAATAAAATAAAAATAAATTAAACATACACCTGGAAACTCATAGTAACTAACTTCTGCTTATGAAGACAAGTATATATAACTTTATCATATGCTCTAATTCAGTCACATGCTACAGTAAATGGAGTCAAATAACACACTATCAAACTGTCTAGATTTCTCCTGATGCATTAAATGCCATGCTTTATCTGTCAAAGTTGACCAGTCATCACTCTATGTCTATAACGTGGCATCCAAATTTGCAGTAGTAGTAGGAGTAGTGGATACCACAGAATATGGATGAAATATTTTAATGTTCACCTTTTAGAATGTCATTATTCTATTATCCTAGTATCAAACTCCTTTGATAGTTAGTAACAATATTTCTAGCAATGCTAAGTGAGCTAGCTTTAACTGACTTGGCTAAAGTTACTGTATAGGAAAGTTGGATCTTGCTTTCTGTTATTACTATTGTTTGTACCTGGGTACTGTTTATTTCTTTGTATTGCTTAGCTTGTACCATTCCTTTACATATTCTGTAGGCAGAAAAGCTTGCATGGTCACTTTCCTATGGTATATGTGTCAACAAAAGGTACATTTGGAACAATAATGGAGGCAACAGGAATAGATATGGGAAGAAAGAGAACTTAGGTAGTTGAATTCATGACTTGATTGATCAAGCCTGGTAACACTGCTAAAACACTGACTGATGTAAATTCTTTGCTGAAGCTTTTTATACACTGCACAGGCTTGATTCCAAAAGATATGTGTTTTAAGGAAGCACATACTTCCCCTTTCTATTGATATCCCATTGTTAATACCAACTAAAATTCCTCACATGGATCATGGGGAAAATAGTGAATTACTCATCCTATGTAATCATTCTTACTACATATTAATTGTGACATGAGGCAAAATAGACCTTAAACAGTTAGTAAACAATGGGCGGAATATTTCAAACTATATCTAAAACTGCTCACCAACAGTTGGAAGATGTTAAAAGTAAGAGAGTTTACCAAACCTCATCAATTGTCATTTCATTGATATAGAATTTGTTGCGGAAACTGCTGGGTGGGCCAATAGTTTGAGATTAATTCTTCGGCTGAGGAAACTTTCATCCTTCTCTATAACCTATTCAAATGCAGGTCATTCTTAGATCATTTGGTTGAGAATCACATTGATAGTTTGCACTTCACTTTGCCTTCCATCCAAGGATCTCAGAGCATCTTACAAACATTAATTTATTAAGCTTCACTACACCCCCATGAGGAAGCCAAGTATTGTTACATATATTACTATGGATGAGCAAACTGAGGCACAGAGTAAGTAACTTCATTAAGGGCATAAAGGGTATCTATGGCAGGACTGCAAATAGAACCCAGGTCTCTTGAATTCCAGTCCTGTGTTTTAAGCACAAGACCATCCTTTCTCCTCTATTAGCATATTGCTTATGTCTGGCTGCACTGTCAGATTACAGCAGGCAGATGGTTTAGAGAAGGCACCAGTCAATTTCAGCTAGGAAAGCCATCGTATGAAATATAGCACGATAGGGTTTTGAGCAAAATAAAATGGGTGGCTTGCATTGTCATTTATAATGCACTCAGGATATTTAGCCAATCTGTTGGCTGAACTGAATGAAAATGCCTACCCTACCATACTGCTTACAAGGTACCTTGTGATTTAGAACTTCAGCTAACTGCTTTTGTTTTTCATTATTCTATTGAAATATAAATGCTGGGCTGTTTCACTGTAAGATTACCCTGAGGGGAGAAAACATTCCATTTTCATAAAATAAACTTCAATACATTATTTCATTCTTTCATTAGTCACTTTTGTCACTTCATATTTTGATGCTTTATAATTACGTTATATGGAGCCCTGAGCATCGATGTCTAATAGAGTGGGTCTCATAAAAGGGTTATCTGGGGCAGACCCATTCACATCTGCTTCACATTCTTTAAGCCCAAATCAGAAGTGTTCATAAAGACACATTTTAATATGCTGTAAATACAAGTGACCTGAAGAAGCCATACACAACAGAACCACACTAATTTGCATTGATGAATGAGTGTAGATAGAAGAGGTTAGTAGACTAGCAAATGATAGGATGGAGCCAGTGCTGGTGATGGCAAATTTCCCATAGGACATTGCAGAAAAAGCAAGCCATCACTTGCCCTGTCCCTCCACTCAATGAAGCTCTAATCAATTTACAAATGGGTTGGAGACCGATTCAGGGTCTCACTGTACTTATGACATTTCCCCCAAGCTCCCCACAGCACTGGGCCCAACAATGGTAGAAGTTAAAGATAGCCACCAACTTTCTATTGCTGAGGACAATATGGGACAATTCCAATTCGATTCCCTCTCCTGGGCTCAATGCTACGGGGAACATGAAGAAGATAGCAGCTCTACGAATTATTGCAAATGAGGTAGGTTGGAGGATTTCCAGTTTTCCTGGTTCCCGTTAACTCCTTGGCTCTAGCAGAGCTACAGTAGGAGCAGTGAGACTCTGGCCTTACTCTTCAACCCTCAGAGCACCACCAGCAGCTGCCTTTTAAAGTTGATTATCTCGGTCTAGGATCTTCAGTGACTGCTGCCAGAGATGTGGCCAAGTGATGATATGTGCTCATCCTCAGGCCCAACATGGAGCAGGATGTCACTCATAATGACACATAGCTGCTCTGGATCACAGTAAACTGCAAACCTCCAAATTAATTTTCAGTGTGGGTTTGCAGATTACTGCAGTGCCAATAGGCAAGGTCTAACTGTACCTCCCAGTTACAGAAGGAGCCAAGTTATTTGTTCATTTTACAACAGTTGCATTTTACTACTGAAAAAAAAAGTGAACAGAACAGTTTTCTACATTAAAATGATCAGTTAACAAAATTCCTTTATATATTAGCATCTAAATATTTTTCCAATAGACTTCTAATCTGCATTATTTTTAGTGTGCTTTATTTTTACATTGGGATTTTTGGCACACCCCCAGATTCTGTAGTTTCCTAAAGAATATGGACCAAAGTTTCACTCTGGACCAAAATCTCACCTCCAAATCCAGGGCCACAAGCTGTGATGTGTGCAAAACCCACACAACAAAGTCAGGCCTTGATCCTGACATCACTTAGGTATGGGACTATTCACATGAGTAAAACGGCACATGTGTTTAAGCATTTGCAGACTGGGGCCTGACATTTTAATGAGCTCAAGGGAACACCTGTGGTTAGGGAGACCAGACAGGAAGTGTGAAAAATTGGGGTGATGGTGGGGGGGTAATAGGAGCCTATATAAGAAAAAGACCCAAAAATTGGGACTGTCCCTATAAAATCGGGACATCTGGTCACCCTGCCTGTGGTTGTAATCTTATTTCAAAACAATTCTCTGTCTTGGTCCCAAATAGATTACTATTAGAGAATAGGTAATGATGCATCTCAACATGGATTCATTAAAATATATGATCCTCTTAATAAAAATAATCTAAAAGAAAACGAACAGTCTGAGGATATGGTCAATTTAGTATTTTCTAGAAAAAGGGTCCGAAACAAAACTCAAGATCAGTCTGACACCTTCCTTTCCCTATGTCTAAATGCATTGAGGGACAAGGGGATTTGGAACCAGGAACCTGTAACAAAGGCTGTGGTTACTACAGCTGACTAAATCAAAATCTCAGAATCAAATACTCCTAAACCTTAAAGGTAGGTTTAAAATCCAAAACCTTTGTGACTTGGGTCTACCTTTGTTAAAAATATTACATTTTCTATAACAAGGGACCAAAACACTGTAGCAATCCTGTTGTTGGATGCAGCCTTTGGGAACATTAAGTTACAATACCAGTGTTTGCGTTTTTTAAGTGACATTTTTAGGATTTACTGTGGCTGGCTGGGGGAGGACCTCCCCTTCTATAATATTTATTGTTGTCTGCTATATCTTATAGTAAAATGGCATCATTTCCTCTATTTGATGTATCTAAACCACACATTGCATGTACAAAATGGTGAGGGAAATGATACATTTGTATAATGGCATCCACCATCCTTATACCTCAGTTCTAATATGAACACTCGTCAGTATCACTAGTGATCATTTTAAGGGTGTTACAGTGGTTAGTTTGTAATATTTCACAATGCATCATTCACCACTTAAATCCCCTTCCTTTCTTCACTTTACTCATTGTTCCTTCTTGTGCATGCTGTGTTCTTTCTGAAGCCTCTGAGTCCAATCCATTAGTTGTAGCCAAGATTGCAACATTCCCTTCTGCTGGCCATCCACCAACACAGCATGCTAACTTTATGACTGCAACAGAACACTGTGCCTAAACAAGCTCTCATGATTAGCTACTTTGGTCAACATGAATAATGGATCGCCTGGGCTGAGTCAGGCCTGAACAGGCTGGATAAGCCCTCTCCCTGGACCTACATGATGGTCTTTAAACACAGTCCCAATGTAATTTTAAACTTCACTTCATCATACTGATAGGCTACAAGCTACCCTCCTATGAACACAATAAACACAGGGAAATAGATAAACTACTTGGAGAAATACTATGACAATCCCGCCTGGGTATGGAACACATGCCAGTAGGGCCACATTTTCAACTGCCCTCAAAGGCAGCATCGGAAATTGTCTTTCCAGTTGCAAGTGGCTGGGTGGGCAAAACACACGTTGGCAAGTCTAGACAGGCTGGGATGGCTAGTTAAGACAGGCTAAGTACTCTCTGTATGAACCAACCCTCATTTTTAATTTTCTTTAATTTTGAAGATAATAAAGTCTGAGGTTTTTTTAAACTTCACTGTTGTGTCTGGTTTATCAACCCTTCATTGGCCTTAAAATTCCTGCTACGAGAAATCTGTTTGCGTTAATGAATTTTGTTTGCATAGCTGACTGACATCACGTTAAGCAGTTATTGCAAGGTAATATAACAACCCAACCAATAGTTAACAGGTATAGAAGCTCTGACAAGGAATAGTCTGAAACCCACATATGATGCAATTCTTTCTGGCAAAGGGAAAAAGACAAGTGTAGGATCAATTTATGCATAAATTGGTCACATTTTCACACATAGCCCCAATTATCTAAAAAGGGTTGAACATTATATTTATATTGATAAGCTTAACAATGTTGAACCACGACTCTCGGATGATCTGTTACAATTCACATCCAAAGAGACCAGAAGGAATAATTGGAAACCCTCCAGCATTTCAAGAAATAGAAGCAGCCTTGAAAAAGATGAAAACTGCTGTACAAGGTCTGCCTTTTGCTGAAATTACAACATAAATTCCAAATGAAGGATGGCTAAGAATAATTCAACAATTACAAATTCCCTTCTAAAGACAGAAGGAATGCTACAAGATTAGAGAAATTGAGTCATCCCAAATGTCTCCATGGGGGGCGGGGGGGAGGGTGAAGGAGATTGTAATGACTACAGGCTGAATGAGACACTTGATAGACTGTATCATTGATGGATTGCAGGAGGATTTGAGTAGAACAACCTGGTTTTGTGTTCTGAATATCAATAGTTGGCGATATAAATTGTGAAAATACTTGCAAATAATTACGGAAACCTCTCACGCTAATCAAAACTGTTTAAGTTAACCTCAAAATACACTCAACTTTTTTTAACTGACCACAGTCTTTTGACATGTTTTTTAAGGCAATGGCATCCCTAAATGCCTAACTGATTTTACTTATGAGTCAGGACTGCAAGGCCCACTAAAGAAGCGTAAGTATCACAAGTAATCAGTAACCAAACTTCTCTCCCCAATCCTTGCTTTAGCTGATGAGTTTTTGATTCTTTTTATGAACCAGTTTTATTTTCCAAAATCAGGGCTTACTATAAAAAGGAAGAAGCTATACCCAGAGGATTGCCTATAAGCAGCAGTGAAACCAAGGTGAAGTCATATACAGGCTTTTTAAAATGTATTATAAAGGAAGAAAGATAATAACACCACCCATAAATCAATACAATATCTTAGAACAGACGTAAAGACTGTTTCCTTCCCCCTGCCCTTCTTCCAAAACTTAAGCACAGAAGTATAGGTATCACAGATAGTCTGCTTTGGTTGCAGTGTCTAATAAAGCTGTGTTCCCATTTTTGTTGCAATAGCATTTGCAAATGAAAAATGATGTTTCAAAGAGAATTTGCCAAAGTCAGATTTGACACACACACCATTTCAAATTAAAAACGAAAGGCCAAAAATTCTGAAAATTGGCTAATGGATGACTAAACACATATATAGGCACCTAAAGTAGTGGCATGATTTAGAGAGATACTGAACAACCACACACCCCTCGTACATACACAGATTTAGCAATCTAACTTTAGATAGACCATTATGAAAATTTTAGCTTATGTGCAGACCTGAGCCTGGTAGGCCTTGCTTTGTTTGGGCTCAAAGAAACTCAGGAAACAATATGCCATATAATATTCTAAATAGATTCTTATACCATGCTCATCACTGTAGCATCTGAGCATCTTCTATTAGTGCATTAAGCAAGATGACAACATCTGTCACACGTGGTTAGTTCTCTCATCCTCTCCTCAGGGGCAGAAGTATTTGGAACATTATGCTACTGTTGGGTCCTGTCTAGTCTTCGAAGCCCCCCCCCCAGATCCCTGATGGGCTAATAGGACTTTGCACAGTATCCAAGAAACAGAAACACTTGCAACTTCCAGCTGATACTTCAGCCTCAATAAGCTGGTTTCTTGAGATCTTGGAGCCTTACAGGGCAGGTAGAGCCTAAAATTCTGCCCATCTGTATCAACTGGGTTTTTAAGTGTCAAAATCTGCCTTGTGAGAATACAAATAGCCAAATTTTCCATGGAAGCCAGGTAATTCCTTAACTCATGTCAGTAGTTGGGTGCCTAACTATTCAGATTTGCACAAGCAAATGCCAATTTACAGTAAGATTATAGTGCCATGATTGTGTGTGCGTAGGAACACACACATTTGTAGGGTATTCATTTGACGATCTCTAAAGCGTGTTACCAACATTTACGAATGGATCCTCACAACACTTATTCTTTGAGGTATATGAATAAATATTATTGTCCCATTTTATAAATGGGAAAACCTGAGACAGAAGTTAAAGGATTTATACTGACTCACTGTGTGATTTTAGTATAGAGACAGGATTACATTTCAAGAGTTCTTAGCTTCCAACTCCATACTCCCAAAAAGGTAAAACCAGACTGGAATGTATCAATTGAGAGTTCTGAAATAAACAAAGACTTATGGGACAAAGTTGGAAAGGGATAGCTCAGGTCATTTGCTACTGTAGAAGGAGTCTTTCATCTAAAGTCACTGATATGAATGTGACAAAGATTAGTACAGGATAAACACCACCATAATTAAAGTGTGTTCTGCAGCCCACGTGAAATTAATTGGTGGCCTCAATTATATTTAAAAATATTACCATAAACCTATAAAGAGACTGGACTGCCTAAAACAGAGTGGCTCCCCAATATAAGGACCCTGGAGCCCAGGCTATGGACATGAAAAGAACGTACAGCAGGAAAGGAAAGAAGGATCTATAAAGTGGCATGATAAGAACAATAAGCAGAACTCATATGCTAAATTTCTCCCCCACAAGTTAATGTCCATTTCAGCCTCTAAATTTTTCCATGCATCTCATTCACTAGCATTCTATAAACTCTACAAATGCACATCACAGGAAGGATTTCTAACTACTCCCGTCATATGTCTTCATTAAGCTTTTAGATGAATGAGTCCGAATTGACTGGAGTTAGGTATAGATGGGCCGGGACCATAATCCCAGAGCTAAATAAATCTTTGATGAAGTTCAGGTTTAGGTCCAAACTACACAGTTCTGTCCGATGTCTATATAGAGAGAACTTAAAACTCCTCTATTCAAACACACTGAGGCTTTGGAAAATGCAAATCCAGATCTGAACTGTGTGCCCTGAATGCATCTCTAGAGTGATACAAGATAGGAGTTAATCCCATATGGAGTTCTGTTACTGAAGATCAAAGGTTGCAGAGCCAGACAATGTCTAAATCACCATTGCTTATTTTTTTAAATCTGTGTAGGCTAACTGATAAACAAATGTATATAACTGATTAACATGCATAATAGACTTAGCCTTAGCAGGCTAGGAACACCATAGTCCTGTTGTAGAGCAGTGAATGTCTTGGAGTTGTAGAACACTTGTTGCGTATGTGAATAATCCAGAAATATGAAGTAAGGCAAGGCATTCCAGCAGTTCATCTTCAGAAAACATGATGTCATTTATGTACAGACTCTTAATTCCATTCCTCCTCCTATTTTCCTTTGAAATATATGTTTTGTATGGAGTTATCCATTAGACAGCACTCTATCAATGAGATGTGTCATTGCTCTGTGTGTGGGTGTGTGTATGTGGGTGTGTGTGTGTATCCTGATAAAATGAGCCTAATGCATATGTAAATCTGCCTTCTCAAGAAAAGTGTGTGCAATTTTCCCCCAGTTAAAGACTGAAGCTGGAACCCTTATAACCTGAAGAAATGTATCATATAATGAGAAAATGTTATTGTAAAAACACAGCCAGAGCCTTCTTTATGGCTAAAGGGCACGGAACACAAGTCAGGGAGCAAGTATGCAAAAGTGGCTTAAAGGTGGCTGGTTGCTGGGCCAATCTCTGGCTATCTTAGAGCAGCCTAGGAATTGAAATGGCCACAGGAAGTCAAAAAACAGCTGAAAATCAGCATACTGCAGCCATGCCCCATTTCCTCCAGCCACAATCCCTATTCCTGCTGCGCAGCAGGGAAGGGTGTAAGAACTCCTATGATAGCTCTAGACTTACTGATGAGCACCCTTATATTGAAGCAATCCTATTTGAGCCCATTAAAATAATGGCTTTTCAGCCAGATAACACTAGCATGGAAGTGCAAAGTGGCCACCTTGCTACACTTGCCTGAAGTTGATCTAATGGAAAAAAACTGATGTGGCCCTTGACCAGAGAAAAAGGGAACATATTACTCCTCCAGTGTCCGATGGTTGGATCCCCAAAAGCCCTTCCCAATAACTCTTCCTTCTTCACAAAAGCAAATGGCAGAGTTTTCATAAAATAGAAGGCACACCCACCATGCCACTACGACTCAGCCTCTGCCCAGGGGAGAGCCTTGTTTTCAGAAACAGGGAGTTGCTGTGTTTGTGGCCAAACCAAGGGAGGTGTCAAGTGGCAGTCATAAGCACCAACATGGAAGCTAATACAAGCAGATGGCAACAAAGTACCCAGACAACAGCCATATAGCCCTGTGAGGGTGTTGGGTGGCCATTCAACAAAATACTGCAGACTGCTATCAGACGCTATGTTCAAGGATCTGCACTGATAGGGATTAGTACATTTTTTTTTTGATAGACAATTGATCATGGAGGCATACGAAAAAAATCAAATCCCCATCACAGTAACATGGATTTCATTCTCTAATTGATTTTTTAAAAAAGCCAAAATCATCAGCTGTTTTGAATGGGCTCTTAAATATGACCATTTACAATAATGCGTACGAAAAAAATGAGGAAAGGATTTAAAGATCTCATCTGGCAAATTGCTTTGCTGACAAATAGGTATTAAATGCAGTTTATCCTGGCCATAATTAGGCATCACTTTTATAGCATTGTGATCATTACATCTTTTTCCCCCTTCTTCTTCCTCTTTTTAAGAATTTGCAAAAAATGACATAACATTAGTGGATCCCTTTTGGAAAGAAAATATACAGGCTAAGCAAATAAGAAGAACAATGTAAAATTCTTGTGTAATGATAATGAGGATAATAATAATATCCTCCCACAACTAGCTAACCAAATCCTTATAGTGTGATTCAGCCAATTTAAAATTAGATATAAACTTCTGCACTGATCCATTTGCAAAAATACATCTGTAATGCAAACTAGCATTTACATGCACAATTTTTGCAGTTCTAAGTGTAGAAGTCCATAATATAGAATAAGATTTTCTTTTTTATATCCCTATGCATCAGCTACTTTGAAACAATACTGTTCCTAATTCTTAATTTTAACTCCAACTTTATATAGAATGTTAAGGACTACATTTATAAAGAAGGGTTTCTTTTATGTAACACCATATTTAGGACCAGCTGGATAGACACATAGAAATTGCCTGCTTTGAGACCACAAAAGGCATCATTTTTAGAAGAAAAGTGGAAGCCAAAACTTTCTGTTTATAAAATATTTTCATGAGATCACAAATATCTCTTTGGGTAGAAAGTGGAAAATATAAACACAAGACCTTAGTGATCTGAAGATATGGTGCATTTTAGCTGCGCCTTTTAAAAAGATATCACAATAAATGAAACCTTTTTGCTATATCTTCCTGTTTAGAGCAGCAAGATACATCCTACTACTACAAGTAATTCAGTAAGTCACTTGTACTGCATATCCCTTTGAATAAGATTTGTCTGAGTTCAATTTTTATTTTTTTTCTAAATACATTCTTATTTATTTGAAATGACACAGTATTTACATCTCATAGCTTATTAATTCCAATCACCCACTTCGGTAATTAAAAAAGACATTGTTGTCTATTGACATTGATCAGAACACAGAAAGATGTAGGGAAATGACTCTAATGAAATATTTTTGTAAGTCGTAAGAGTGGATAATTATGGGCACAGAAAAATTAAACATACTGCTTCTTTTAATGAAATCAATATCATATTGTTCAATTAAGTTAGTGAAGCATAGCTCAGTGATCACATGGTTTGATGTGAAATTGACAAATATTTTAAATGATTGTGCAGCTAACAGACTGCTTTATGCAGTGGTACCTGAAATAAACTCAGTTGTTTGCAGAGTTCACCATATTACGTCAGAGAGTTGATGAAATAAAGTCAAAATGATCTGTTGTAAAATACATTAGCCGAAAGGTAAAAGAATCACATTCTAGAGTTCACCTAAAGGAAATGGAGAGTTTTTGTCATTCAAAGGAACTTTTTTTTTCTTTTTAGTGGTGTCTATCTGTTGATTTTAAAAGAAATTATGTTTTAAATGGAACCACAATATTTTAGGACTTTTCCCCCACATGCAACATTGTTCAAATTTCAAAGGACATTATATTTCATAACTAACACTTATTACTTATTGCCCTTTACAAAATATTCTTGGCAGAAGGTTAGAAACTGACATTTCCAGCTGAAAATAATGCACTGTCAAATAAGAAAACTGCAGGGTATAATTTTTAACACTCATATCTATTATTTTAAACATGAAACATTGCATCAGCTTGACATTAATTGATATAATAGGGACAGAAAAGGATAATGCAATTTTAGTGGCTAGCTACATTTAATTAACTGGCAGCAGTAGCCTGTGACAAAAGAAAACTCTACTACAAAAAATAAAGCCTGTTTGTACACCTCCTTTCATGCATTATTGAAATACAGTGTCATTATGCGATATAATAAGTGCTCCAACAGTCAACAACTAATAAATGCAGACACAAAACTTTCATAAAAGTTAGTAAATACAGTATTGTATGGAAATTCTGATGCATATTAGCTCTCATGTTCACTGTAAAATGTTTTATTATGAAAAAAATGGATAAGATACTTATCTTTTAAATTGGAGTTTAATATTTTATTAGTGCCAGCACATCATTCTCATCAAATGGCAGGAAACTCTTTTTTGTGTGGATATAAATGTCTAGAGTTTAATATTTCAACGATAAGTACCTACTACTGCATCTATCACATTGCAGCTTAATGGAATTTACTTTTTCTTAAATATTTATACTGTATGTGTGTTTGGTCGTCAAATGATTGCATAACTCTGAGGTGGAACCGATAAGGCAGTGCAACAGTGTTGTG
Organism: Malaclemys terrapin pileata; assembly: GCF_027887155.1. Lineage (NCBI taxonomy): Eukaryota > Metazoa > Chordata > Testudines > Emydidae > Malaclemys > Malaclemys terrapin. Next base: position 22,055,815 of record NC_071518.1, read on the forward strand.
AATTATTACTTTTTAAAAAATCCAAGTATTTAAAAAGTTTAATAAGGTATGGAAATGTAAATCCTGCCGATTTTCTAGCCTAGGATTCCCATAGAAAGGTAGCACTCTGTAACTGACAAAGAAAAGTTCTTCTAAGTGAACCTGAGATTGCTAAAATCATCCGACTTTCCCTAAGCAAATTATATTTAAAGAAAAACAGAATGACATTAGCGAGAAATATTTCCTGTGAATCCAAAACTTGCAGTAGTGAGCAAATTAATCTGAGCCCAGCCTCTGATATTTGGTTCACAGTGTAATGTACAGGCAGCATCATTCAGGTTCTGCAATACTGCAAACTATTTCATCAGTTCTGAGAAATGCTTTCTGATCCATGCTGATACAATTACCTAGCCTTTATTGGCAATTTAGACCTGCTTTTAGGGACATTTTAGAGCAAATGATGTTTTCTTGATATTTTAAAAAAGCAGCACTATTTGCTATACCTTTGGGATAAGGTAGAAATGGAGTTAGAGGCTCATTAAATATCTGATTGGTACAATGTGTTTTTTGTTACTGTGAACTAAACTACCAAAAATGAAGACACTTTACAGAAGGTTTTGCTCCCTCTTGCAGTTAGAAAGTATTTTGATTCTGAATATTTCTGTAAAATAAAAACTGGCATTTACAACTACTGTACTACTTACAAGGGTCTTAAAATCTGCCTGTTAATTGTAGGATGTGGAAACTTACCCAATAAATTTTGTAATATGAGCATATGAGAAGGACATAGTGTATCTTTCTTGGTTTATATAAAATATGGATATTCAGTTTATGATCCACAGAACCTGGATTTCTTCTTATGTTTCTAAGAGTATTAAAAAAAAAAAGAATGGTTTACAATGATGGAAAATAAAACTGGACGTTGTTAAATGGTTTTAGATAGAGATTAAAATTAAGTGACATAGGAAGCTATACAACAGTTTAATGAATGATGCAAACCCATATAAAAGATTTTCTTAAAACTGGAATAATGTTAACTTGTGGTTAAACTTAATTGTGGCTGAATTTAAATTAAGCTTTTGATTCAGAATTTGCTTTTCTGAGCCTCAGTAAAATGGTAAAATTATATTCTTTTGTTCTATTCCGTGAAAATAATATATAGCTGAGAGTGGTTTCAGAATGTAAACTATATTAAAAAGGTTCTACAGATGTACCTCTGAATTGTGCATTTCTCTACAATAATCCTGCTGCTGGGCATTTCACATTAGTATTGTTGAGTTCCCAATGTCACACAGTTGTTTTCTGCCACACTGGTCTTTGTAAATAACATAAAAGAAAGTGTGATAGCCCAAGAGCATAATATTGTGATAAATAAAAGCTGCTAATTTAAAACTCTTTTAGACAGAAGTGAGATACATCTCAAGAATACTATTCTGGTAAATAAAATCTGCTAATTTAAATCTTTTAAAATAATGGTTTCCAGCTGCTAGCGTCTGACACAAAATGTAATACTATAATCTACTTATTTGGCAGACCTGTAACTGAAAAGACACTATTGCTGAAAATGTTATGGATTAGGAAACTTTTATGTTACATGTAACAAAGTTGATGGGCTTTATTCTACATCACTGAAATCAGTGAGAGTGAGATTTGGCTCTAAAAATCAGCAAAGTTACATGTTTTCTTTGAAAACTAGAAGGTTTTAACTCCATATTAATGGGGAGGCAAAGAATTAGTCCTAACTTCAGCAATACTGAGATTGGATACAGTTCAATAAGATGAAAAAACATTTAATAGTGTTTGTTTTGAAATGCCAGTTAAACACTGTTTTTGCAGCATGTTTTTCACTTCCACATTCTGCAATGTATTGAAAATTTTATTGCTGTTAAAAAAAAAAAAAAGGCAGCTGGAAAGCCTACCATATAGTTAACATTGCTGCAGAAACTACGGCAGGAAAACAGGCCAGGGACGCAGTTTAGCCTTGCAACTGAAAGAGACCTGGAATGGATGCCAAATTCCAAAGATCTCTGATAGAATCCACAGCAATTGTCATATTCTGGAATGCAGAAAAATATCTTCAGAAAACACTGACTAGGAGGCTACTGGGTTTCATATAGCAAGAACACACATGCAAAGCAAGATCAGCCATTCAAACTTCATTCAGTCAGATACTATAGTTAGGGAATTATATAAACATCATAGGTTTACAATCATAGGTTAAAAAAATAGGAGGATGTTTTGTGCTTCTCTGACCTTTCTCCTTATCCTCTCCCCCTCTGCAAACACCCCTCCAGCACAGATCCATGGTGGAGCTAGACTTCACCTACTGTATATGTGTGATAAGGGCTGTACTGACATGCCTTGTTAATTTCTCTGGCAAAGATCTCTTATTCTGCAGCCAGTCAGCAGGAAATTTAGGAAGATTGAGCATTACAGAGCTCTTTACAAATGATGGACCCGATTCTCCACTGCCTTGCACCTCATGTAGGCATTTACACCTGTGTACAGCAGTGCCAATGCTACCAGTCGGCTGTGGTTGCAGTTTACACCAACATTGCATAGTGACTAAACAAGGCTGCAAGACCATGAGGAATCCAGCTCACTATCTTCATCAAACTATCGACTGTGAAAAATAAACAGATTTGAAAAAGCTAAAGTAGTATATGGTGTACTTGTGGCTTCTATCCTGACATCCTTATTCAGGCAGAAATCCCCACTGACTCCTATGGCCATCCCTTTCTATCTCATCTATACAGAAAACAGGTTTAAAGTTTACTTTTTACAGAAATTACTTTTTTAATGTTAAACATTCATTCCTAGCAATTTTATCCTCCCATTTATAAAGACAACCTTATTCATCATATTCACCATATACATTACTTGTACTATAAAAGATTATAATTAAGGGCCCAATCCTGAAAGGTGCTGCGCAAGAGGGATTAGGCATGTTTAATGGGAGCTGGGCATACTCAGAAACCTTGCAAAAAGTGCTCACCACCTTGTAGATTGGACCCATAAGTAATATATCATGGGACAAATCCTGACCTTTCATGTGCAGAGACACAAGATGTGAAAAGCAGCTGAACTCGCAGGGCTCCATTGTTGCGGGGAGAGGGAATCAGGCACAGAAAAGCTACATTGCAGTATACAGCCTCTCTGAGCAGTGAGCCAGTGCTCCGTGGTAGTAGACTCTGTGGGTCAGTGGAGAAGGTAGGCTGGAGGAGTGTTGAGGAGATGGCCAGTGAGGCCCAGGGAAAAGTGCTCCTGGACAGTGTTCCCTCTAATTTCTCCCATCCATGTGAGGAATTAATTTTGTTATGTGCACCAATATGGAGGGGATGTGTGACACATCACATCCCTATTGGTGCACATAACAAAATTAATGTGTCAGGATGGGGGCAAGAGGTTTGGAGTGTGGGAGGGGGCTCAGGGCTGAGGCAAAGGGTTAGGGTGCGGGGGTAGGGAGGGATGAGGGCTCCGACTGGGGGTGTGGGCTCTCGGGTGGTGCCGGGGATGAGGGGCTCAGAGCCAGGGCCGGCTCCAGGGTTTTGGCCACCCCAAGCAGCCAAAAAAAAAAAAAACAACCCCGCGATCGCGATCTGCGGCGGCAATTTGGTGGGAGGTCCTTCGCTCCGAGCGGGAGTGAGGGACCGTCCGCCGAATTGCCGCTGAATAGCTGGACATGCCGCCCCTCTCCGAAGTGGCCACCCCAAGCACCTGCTTACCAGGCTAGTGCTTGGAACCGGCCCTGCTCAGAGCTGGGGCAGAGGGTTGGGGTGTGGGGGAGTGAGGGCTCCAGCTGGGGGTGCAGGCTCTGGGGTAGGGCCGGGGATGAGGGGCTCAGGGTTGGGACAGAGGGTTGGGGGGTGGGGGTGGGGTGAGGGCTCTGACTGGGGATGTGGGCTCTCGGGTGGTGCCAGGGATGAGGGGCTCAGGGCTGGGACAAAGGATTGGGGTGTGGGGGAGTGAGGTCTCCAGCTGGGGTTGTGGGCTCTGGGATGGGGCTGGGGATGAGGGATTTGGGGTGAAGTGGGGCTCCCCAGGGCTATGGTGGGAAGAAAGGACCCCCCCATCTCTCTCTCCCCACAGCAGCACCTTGGTTGGGGGGGGAGAGGCGGCTCTCGCCCGGCCGCAGCAGGTTCAGGGCAAGTCTGGGGGAAGGGCGCCTGTCCCCCGGGCACGGCAGGTCTGGGGCTGGGCTGGGCCGGGCATGGGGGAGGGGTGCCACAGCAGGTCTGGGGTTTGGGGAGAGGCATGTCTCTCCCCCCCATCCCCGTAGCCCTGCCACCTGCTAGGCAGCTGCACGGCCGCACAGCTTAGAGGGAACTTAGCCCACATCCTACATCTAAGTGGAGACAGGCTCCATAGCCCACATTGAGGAAAAGCATTCCCTCAAAGTGGGCTATGCAAATCCTCCCTATGCTATTATTAACTTAGGGTCACATTAAGAGGCATCCTTCGCCAGGCATGCAAGAGGCCTTGTCATCATGCAGTTACTTAAAGGCCACTCAGAATGAGTACACCACACCTTTAAGTGGGGGGGGGTTTGTCCAGCTTGCTGGAGGAGAGGGACTAGAGCCTTAGGGCCAGGAGGGGAGCGAGGCTCAGAAGCTGTTGCAAAAAGGGGGAGTAGGTCAGCGTGATGTCGCTGATTCATCCCCAGCGGTCTGAGTTCAAAAAGGGAAGCACGGCAGAAGACCCTTTTTCCCAGTCCAGGCAGATCATGGAGCTGAACATGGGGTTACCTGCGCTGTACACTTTTATCTGCCGGGTAGTCCCAGACATCTTATAATAAAGTTGTGGCCTGATTAAAACCATATCAAGTGTTTCCTGTCCTTCTTTTGGTATAGCTGGACAACAGCAGTCCCTGGGCTCCTGAGAGTACAGGGACTCCTCATTCCTGTCCCCAAATGTGCAGGGAGTGGTGAAATCAGGGCTCCTACACTGGCCTGCAAAGGAGGGGTGGTTCAGTTGGTGGAGCAATCTGTGCACAACCCATACACTAGTGAGATCACATCTCTCTGAGGCAAAAATATTCCAGGACTCATCCGTGGGCAATGCGGCTCCTACCTCCACCTATGCAGAGCAGAGGCGTCGCTGCCAGAATGTAACGGGAAGCCTTTATTTATGGGAACAGGGCTTGCCTCTCTGAGCAGATATTAGACCAGCAATATAGAAAAGTTTGAAATAGTTAAGAGATAAAGGCAATGGAGAATTATTGAGATGCCATACTGCATCTATATTAACATGAGCAAATTATTTTGGTAGAGATTCAATTTCATAAAAAGGGTTTCAAAAGCTGTTTCATGAGCAGTAGAATGCTTGTTTTTCTTCTCACCAAAATGAATAAAAACTTTATGATATGTTCAGCACAGTACTTAAGTATTTGTTTTGTTAATTTCTTAAAACAAATTGGATTCCCAGTAAATACAAAACTTGGACAGCTGCATTAAGCAAGCAGTGGGGAAGCAATCTCATAATGATTATCATGTAAAAATGGCACTACAGAAGAATTCCCAGAATTTCATCCGAACAGTTATTGACTCTATTATAAAAACTCCTATAAAATCCAATATAGATATTCCTGAAGGAAGCGAGAGAATTTCTAAATATGTACAACTACCCTCAGGTGATTAAGGAAACATAGAAAGGATGCGACATTATTAAATGACAATAGAATTTAGTTGACATACTCTCTTTCTCCTTGATTTATTGTATTTGTAGGGAATTTATTGTATTTGTAGCAGTTGAAGTGGTTTCCCTTCCAGTCGGGAGGTTGACAGGTCAGAGAGAGTAGGTGGTATTTAGGGTTGAAAGAATTATATTTTTATCAGTAAACAATTATAATTATTGATTTCACCATGCACACACAAATGACAAAAATATTTTCATTAATAATAATCAACATTTACATTTAAGAAAAATGCTACTTGAGAAATTATTAGAGTTCGATTTAAGGATATTTACTTTGTGTATTTTGACATGTGATGTTGTCAATTGGCGTTTCAACAGTTATAAAGCTTCAACTTTTTGAATATCAACATCTACTCTCATGTCTGAGTTCCCCATAACTTTCCACAACTGTGACAATTTAAATCAATAAAAAATCTAAAAAATGCTTAAAACCAAGTTATTATCTGCCAAAACTTCAAAGAACTAAAAACCAAATTTTGCCAAGTCTAGTGTTATTGGACCCATGGACAATGCTCAAACATCATGTACAAATATAGAGTTTGCCTGTCTCTGAACCTTGCATATGAATGAATGAGTTTGTGGGAGAGTAAACACTGCGAGGTACATAAGTCACCTGACAAGATTTTGACGCTTCACTGCCAGTAGGTAGTGATATTAGTGGGGGTGCTCTCATAGTTTTATGGAGCATCTGGTGCTAATGAGTTCCAAATCCCCTCTCTCATAGTCTCTGGGATCTTGGGCAAGTTATATAAACTTCCTTTCCTGAATTTCCTCATCTGGAAAAAAGGGGATAATGGTACTTTTCCTACCTACTTCAATGGAACACATATTGTGAAGATTGGTTAATATTTGTAAAGCAATTTGAACAAGTGTTATTGATGTATTAGGCTGTATGGTACCAGCAAAGGTAATGAGGAAGCATGGTTTATGCATCTGTATACTAAAGTTGTCACCTGTAGCCTCCTAACTTCTGTGCTGATTCTGTCTTTCAGAAACAAATAAAATAGCATTAGACAATGATTTTCATTTGGCTTTAAAGGGATCCATGAGATTTGTGTAGGCATATAAATATATGCTTCCCTTGGGGCTGGCATAATGGAGGTCAATAAGTAAATACTCCACACAATTGACTTGAGTTAGCAAACAGCCCCAACTTTAATTATAATTTCTTTAGCCTTGGGGAAAATCCCTATTAACCAGCAGAAGAACCCTTCATCTTATGGAGTTACTCTTTATGTATGTAACGGCCATAACAGACTACCAAGACAAAGGGGTTCCATCTACTGTATCCCCAAACAAATAGGATTTGGCCAAAACTGAAATCTTTCTCTCTCTTGTGAATTATGAGACTCTGACAAGAGCTGCCTCAAACTGTACCCAATGTTAAAGTTATTAAAGTGTCAACCCATGTCCTATCACACTTAACATAAAGTGCTCCCATTCATTCCTCCCTCTGTGCTTAGGTTTAAGATAAATTATGGTCCCCCACAAAAGTTGGCTGCTGCCAAAGTGGACTCCTGTGAAGGTTGTGAAAAAGGACTAAACATCCATCCCTAATGAAAACACAGCTGCTAGGCAGAGCCTAAGTAACCCAACATCCAAAAACCGAATAAACCAACCAGTCTAGCCACAAATAATTGAGTTGGGGGCGGGATGCTAACAACTACCAAGATGTCATTTTGCAACAAAGGATCCTTTCATTTTGTAATGATGACTCTAATGATGTTAGTAGGTCTTGAATTTTGCCCTTCTGGGTCTAAAAGCATGAACTATTGCTGCTTAAGCTAAAGGATCAGGAGTATTAGCTCATAGTCAGCTGCAGACTCAAATTTCAATGTATGATCTAGCTACTAGAAGACAAAAACCCACATTGAAACCAGCGTGGATTTCATCTACCTCAAACAGTGAGCACCCAGAACCAGTAAGGCAGGTTGATGGACAGGCACATGGGTTTTCCTGTCTCTGCTGGGAGGAATCAGCACACCAAAAGGGAAATTCAAAATTCTGTTCCCTCCCACTATAGTGGCACCCCACCAAGATGGAGCAAGTAGGACAAATATTGCTCTCACTGACAGTGGTGTAAATTCAGAGTAACACCACTAACGTTGATAACTAGCATTATGCAAACAAAGGATTAATTTACACGGTGTCTACTACTTTTTCATTAAATTAGACTTTTTATACATTAAAGATCATAACTAAAACCAACCCCTATGAGCACGGTGTTTCCATTGCAATTGTCACTAAAAAACCTCATGCTTATGCCTGCACTGTACATGGACTTATTTTGTTCTCATTCACATACAACCTACTTTCTCATATCTACAACAAAAGACCCATAGAGAGTCACACTGTTCTCATTCAGACCTAATTTGTGCACGTACAACTGTGTCATGGTTAAGAAATACAATAGGCATGGAGGATTATGATCTCTATTTTCAAAAGTGGCTAGTGATTTTTGGTGCTTTTATTTCTGGGTAGCCACCTCAAGACACCTAAATGAGACCTGATTTTCAGATGATCAGCAGTTTCTGAAATTCAGGCCCCATTAAGGTACCTCAAGTTGGTTCCCCGAAAGTGGAGGCACCCATAATCACTAGTCCCTTTTGACAATTTAGACCACGTTTTTTCAAAATATCAGGCTTAATTTATCATTATGCGTGGTGAAGGGACTATTTTAACTTGAAATTATATGACGGTATGTTGTGGGTCAAAGACAGAAAAGAACACATGCTGCTGGGTGCACAGAAGGAAAGAGCTTGGTCTTCTGAACAGAATCTCCACCCGGTTTGGAACTTTGGGGCGGCTGAATGTGAGGTGTCGCCGTTTGGCTCCTGAGGAGAAAGGGAGCAGGGTCACAGAGGGGGTCAGAAAGCTAGACCTTGGTCATGAGGGGAAGCACTGCCAGGCTCTTACAAGAGTAGGCTTTCCCTCCGGCAGTAAGAAGGGTTACTGAAAGCTTCTGTAATGTTTATGTTATGTTTACTGTGGTTAAATGAAAGGTTAGTGGTTTTTGAAATTCAGGAGTTGTAGGCATAGTCAATCAGTGGGGTTTTGAAGGGGTCTGCAGAGAGCTGAAAACAGAGTTAGGAAAAGGAGCAAGGATTACCTGGTATTCACAGGCAACTGTCATGAGCGGAAGATTAGAGGGGTAAAAAGGCTGTACTAGCAACCAGGAATCCCTAAGTGTCACCTGACTTCTGTGTATCTATTTTCCAAGGCTCTTCAGGCTGTGATGTCCATACTGTTGTATATTCCATAGTCAGTGCAAAACAAATACATGAATAAAGAATAACAACCGCCACTTTAGTGATACCAGCATAGATTTACAATGAACTATTATTTCAAATAGTGTTTGATGTTTACTACTCTAGAATTATGGATTTATGCACATTATACAATACAATAAAAACTAGTGAAAGAAAGACAGAAAGAAAAACATTTTTCCCAATCAAGTAAAATGTCCCAGGACTTAGCAATGGTGAAATGAATACGATGTTAAGTAACGTGGGAAATGGAAATCAAATGGTGCCTTGTGCATCATCTAAATCTAGCTTCCTTACTGTTTGGGGATATATAAACAAAATTAGAAAGCTATAATTTTGACTTTTTAAATAAAAATGATGGAAGATATACCTTGCAGGTAAGATGAATTGAATGTATTTTTAATCTTAAACACATATAGAAAATGCATGAGTCTCTTGCATGATTTATAAAAATATAATTGACAGAAGAAAGAATATAACAGATTAATGCTACATAAGTCATTGATTTTCTAGAGAAGTACAGTACAAGATTACTGTGCATGCTTACTTCATTTTGAATGCTTTCTTCCCTTAGAGTCAGAGCCACCTAGTATTTTAAATTCCTTGCACTACATCAGGGTTATGGTACTATGTTACAAAGTTATTCAGAAACCTGATTGGCCATGTTCCTGCAATACATTTTCCTAACCCCAAGATAAAGATCCATGCATCTCTTTACCCTTTAAACAAAAAAGCTATTGTAATAGCATGTAGTGTGATGCATGGCATGAATACCAAAACATGTACATGCACCGCTAAACTGTTTAAGTATGGAAGAAGTAGTGTCTAATAGCATCAGGAAATTGAAATTTAAAAATTTTTCTCACTCACTTATTTGATGAGAACTGGGCTGCTGACAGGTGAAGCAGAAAGTCATTTTTCAAGTTAAATGCCAAGTGGTTATATAGCATAATATTCAGTCAAAATTAACCACCTCACTGCTGCATTGACATACAGCATATTTAATGGCAACAGTTTCCGCAAAGAAAACTATCGACCTTGGGGAGTCTTCGGAAAATGGAAAGAAAATTTTACTCATATTAAAAAAAAGTGGTAATAGTCCCAATACCTCACTGCAGATATAAAAAAAATTAACTCATTGCCAAAAATGTAAGTATCTCACAGTGGTATCTTTATAAAGTGGCTCACATGCTGACCGTTCGTTTTAAGTTTTCATAATTTTGGTTAGTTTTATGTATAAACCATTTGGGATCTTCACCAAGTGATATGCGCAGAAGGAAAGTTTATTGCTTATTAGAAAAGATTTGTACTTATTTCCATTTAAACTGGTGACCACATTTACAACTATCTGTCAGATATCATTGGGAAATAACTTTCAGCTACATGAACTAGACAATATGCTAGACATAACCTTAAAACCCAGCTACTGCAATGTCATCCATGTGTGCCCCTCACCTGTGCAAAGCCCTGTTGACGTCCATGGGACTCTACTTGGGTGTATGGGACCACCTGAATGGATCAGAGTACAGAACTCAGGATGCAATCCTGGCTCCTTTGAAGTCAATGGTGGTTTTGCCTCCGTCTTCAAAGGAGGCGAGATTCCACCCTTAAAGTTTGCAACAGTAAAATATATTTACATAGATTTGTCAGTTAATGCTTTATTAACTTTGCTTTTTTAACGATTTATTGAAAATGCAGGTAACTCCAAGGCATACTAGAATCACCACTGAATCCTGGTACAAACATTGCTTCTAGTTTATTTCTGTAAGTGTCCTGCATCCAACCACATTTCAAACTATTGCAGCTGTGCAAATAACTGATTTTCTATGCAGTGACTAAACAGAAAAATAATAATGGCTTGAACAAAAGTTTTATTTCTGCTCAAAATGAAATGTTTTGTTTTATTTGAGGGCTATTTTTTTGTTTTTAAAAGTTTTTGTGATTAATTTGAACCAAATTTCAAAACAGAATGTCATTTTGAATTGAAAAGTCTAAATGTTTCATTTAGAATATGTCAAAACAAAACTTTTTGATTCTTTTTCTTTGATTCAATTCCACAAATGCAACATGAATTCACTAAATGTTTTAGTTGACCTGAATCGGTATTCTTCAGCAGTAAGAAGTTTTAGTTGAATTTCACTCAACTGTACAGCATAGCTCTTCGAATATAGAAACTAGATACCAAGGTGGACTATAGAGAGCTGCACTACTCACTGCCTCACAAAATAAAAACTACAGACCTAGCTTTATTGGTCAAATAATCAGAATGCATACAAGTAAATTCAGAGATAAAGCCAAGTTTACTCTTTCAAATCAAACCCGATAAATAGGATTTTAACACATGAATACAACTCCTGAATGTAGTAGGAAAACAGGGAGGGAGAGGCAGGCAATGGAAAGGGGTAGTAAATGTATATATGGTTTAACTCTTTCTGCTAATCTTCCCTTATAAAAATGTATTTGCAGCAGAGGGTATAGTTAGGAAGGTTAATGGCAGAGCAACAATCAAGAAACAGGACCTCAGGTGCTAGGATCTCCTGCTTTTAGGGGAAAGGAGATTTTTAAGGATTCTCATTATTGGTCTAACTCTGTTTACACTGAAGGAAAAGGGAATTTTAAAATGCCACTCTAAATATCTCCAGGAGTGAAAAGGGCCTCGGCTGAAATTATCAAGGTTGCTTAAGAGATTTTTGGACACCAGTTCCCAAAGGTGGCTTCAAAACTTCAGGTCATTAGCATGTTAGCTTAACATGCACCAAAACCCACAGGTCTTTTTCATACACAATTTTCAGTTATTTGGGGATAAATAATTGTACATTCCAGACTAAGTAGCACAAACCTTTAACTAATGAATGTAAGAGAGTATACATTTTTAAACATTGAAACTTAAAGTCTTCAAGGGCAAGGAGAGAAAAGGAAGGTGTTGTAGAGAAGTTCATATATATGTCCTAATAGACACTTTTCAAACTTGCTTCTTGAGGCAGAAGATTGTGTTTGTGGAATTCTTCTTAGGAGAGAGATAGTAAGCTACAGAGACACATAATTTAATGTAGAAAAGGCTGGATAACAAGTTTCCATAACACCAGCTCTTGTGTTTCTTTCTTTATAACTACATAGATGAAAAGTTTAAACTTTAAAAGGTACTGTACATTAATCCTTCCAATACCAATCTTATCTGTTTGAGTGTCCCACAAAGAACTTTTTCCCTACAGACCTGATTGTGACATTCCATTCAGCATCTAAAATGTGACCTATAGATCCTTCTCCAGCTCTACCCCCTTTAATTCTGCTCCTCATGCCTCTTCCACCCTCCTTTTCCTCATTCCTTCCCTTGTTCTCTCATACACAAGTACCCCTGTACTTCTCCCATGTACCTTCTCCCATGCTGGCCAATAAACCTGGAATGTCCTGTCTGACCCAATATGTCACCAAACATCTTATAAAACCCTTTTGCCTCTTATCTCCCCACTTGCATCAAGCTCAATTTAAATTGTCTGATTCTTTCAGGCTGGGCTGTGTTTTTGTTCAGCATAACCCAGATCCTGCAGTGAACTCTTTGTGGGTAGACCACTGTGGCTAGGCAGAGCTCACTGCAGGATTAGAGCCTACAACCTCAATTGAGCCTTTAGATTTAGTGCTGCATCAGGGGTGATATATAGCTGCCAGAGTGTCACAATCCTTTCCCTGCTCTTCTCTTGCAGTGGGGTGGAGTAAATTATTTCATCCCTTTTTGGGATGAGTCTGTCTCATGAGGAGGAAACTGCAGGCACATAGCACCTATTTTCCCAGAGATGCAATCTGGGCTGCCCTAATGCAGTAACAAAGCAAAAAAAACCCTAGGAAAATCATGGGCCTTACTTAAAGAAAGTCCACTACAGTCACAGCAGAGAAACTCTTAAGGCCAGAGATCTGGCTGTCCCTTCTCATCAGTAAAGTCAAGCTTCATAAAATAACATATTGTGAAGGGAGATTAATAAAGAGAAAAACATAGATGGCTTTTTGTATATCACTAAATTCTTTCCTCTGCCTTGACAGGATCAAGCAAAGAATTCTTTAGAAAGTCACAGAGCTATTCAACAGGTGAACAGCTGCCAAGACAATTTGAAAACTCTAGATTATGGTCCACCATGTAACTCATGTTAGTATTATTCTCTTGGGACATCTTGTGCAGAGAAACAGATGCCAATAGATGACCCAAATTTTTCCTGGTCTTTCACTATTGTTTATGGAAAAGAAATAGGTAAATCTTCATAAAGAGAAATTACTCAAATCTCACCAAAGTTACGTTCCTTATGTTTTCTATCCTCACTTGTGTAATATATTTGAGATTCTGTTTGAACTGTAGGGGGTGAAAAAGACTGTAGCTAATGTGTACATAAACTATCTGCAGGATTTATTGTACATGGGAAGAAGAGTAAGAACCATAGATGTGTATAATTTTTACTAGAAAAGATGTATTGGGCTGGTGGTAGCACTAAGATGAAGGGAAAGCTTGAAATTCTTCATAGTATTATATGAAAATTGTCAAAGTGTTGGGATACCCTAATCATCCACAAGCCAGCTGAAAATAATGTGTATTCATACTAGAATTTTTCAGTATCCTTGGACAGTAGCTTAGCTTTTGTTTTAAGTTGTAATGTTTCACAAAATACTGTTTATTTTAGCTTGTCAAAGAATGTAGTAATAAAAGAATTGTAAATGTATCTTTTTTTATCAGTAACACTGTGTATATTGGTTATCACTAGAGACAAAACTTGGTTTTTTTTCCCCTTGATGGAACTGAAATGTCTGATAGTTACTTTTGATGAACATTCTAGGAACATAAGACACTATATACACATACCTCCTTGTTGTTGTGTGTGTGATATTTCCTAACAATTATATCTTACACTCTGTGATTAGGATATGGGTGAAGTAGGATTGTGCATATGACAAAAATAATAATACATATGAAATATGTTCCATTGTTCTTAAAACCTAGTAAACTTCCACTCCATGTTGGAATCAATACATATAATGAATTTGCAACTGCCAGTGATTAGTTCTTTATTTAAATTATCTAAAAATAGAATTGTAATAAACCAATGTTTATAAAATCATAACTATATGTTGGCCCTTTGTTCCTACCAAGTTATATATCTCTGTATTCATATAAGGAAGTAATTTGCAGCATTTTTGCCTCCTGTGTTTGGGAACATCTAACATTTGACCAATTTGTATCTCCCAACTGGGTGGAGGTGGGGTCCTCCATTGAAGCTGGAAATTAGTGTTGATTCAAAATGACTGTAGAATGATATTCAGTACTGTGATATTATTTGACATATAAACTGACTACAAAACCAGGACAGGTTTCTCCATGGCCCATTAGTGCTACTATTGTATTAAACTATTTATAATATGAATTATGGAGCTAAGTCACCCCCTCCTGCAATACAACCAGAGGAAGGGGAAGGAGGTCACAGGAAGGAAATGTCTATGTCCCTCTCATAACTTCTCCCTAGTCACTCATTGGAATAGGAGAAGAAGCGTGTTGGCTCCCATGAAGCACTGTCTGTAGGGCCCACCCCAACCAAACTGGAGGATCCCTAGCCAAACAGAAAGCCTTCTCTCTCTCTGCAGTAGCTCTGTACTCCTGGCAATTCTAGCTCCACCCCGTGGCGGTGTTACCTTGGCAGTGGCTACTCAAGTGGACCCTACCCTAAAGGGTCCTTCCCACTGTAGAGGAAGCTTTGCTGTAGCTGTATTATCTTTCAGGGGAATCTCTGCTGGACTGGAGAAATTGCGGGTAGGAGACAAGGTGTGCCCCCACTCCACTGTTCCTCCACTGTCCTCCTAACCCACCCCGTTCCAACTCACCCACAGTGTACACATCCATGAACCAACAGAGGACACTCCACAGGGCGAGGAAAAGGGAAGGATGGTGGTTCAGAGGTGACAGAATTCATTCCATGCAGGGTAGAGGAGGACACGGAGTGGTTAAAGAACACTGAAACAGGAGAGAACACTTAGCAGCAGCTAAGGAGGAGAGAATGTGGTGGCTCACACAAGCCAGAGAAAGGAAAGGGATTTTTCCTTTGCTTTTACAAGAGGTGGAGAGTTCTTACCCTTTATTTTAACCCCTGGACACCTACACACAGAGGATTTCCCCAAAGTTCTTAACTATGGACCCAAACCTACTATTTACACTAGTGACTCTTATTCACACATGAAGCTGCCATTGATTTAAATGGGTCTACCTGTGTGTGTAAGTACACCTCTACCCCGATATAACGCGACCCGATATAACACGAATTTGGATATAACGCAGTAAAGCAGTGCTCGCGGGGGGGGGGGGGCGGGGCTGCGCACTCTGGTGGATCAAAGCAAGTTCGATATAAGGCGGTTTCACCTATAATACGGTAAGATTTTTTGGCTCCCGAGGACAGCGTTATATCGGGGTAGAGGTGTATTTAAAGGAATTTTTTCCCCTTGCTGTTTCAGTTACATAGGTAGGAGCAGTTTCACTAGAGTTTTCCTTAAATTCTGTATTTAAAGAGAAATAAACCTATGTGACAATTAGAATTTATTTAAAATCAATTATCCCTTAAGCTTGTGCAAATAATTTTTGAAGTTAAATGACTATAACAAAAATATCTGACAATGACAAAGACGAAAACTAGACAATGAGCTAAATAATGACAGCTACAATCTCTCTCTGTAGAGACAATAGAGCAACATTTTTCCTCCTGAAGAAAAAGTGAACAAACTTTTTGATGCATAACTGCATTAGTAATATGTCCATTTAGTGATGCTTAATGCCTTCACCTACTTTCAGTGGAGTCTGAGACAGTGAAATCTGTATTTTAAGATTTGATAAAACCTGAAATGAAGTGAATTTTTTAGTGATGTAACTGTACAAATTGGTATGATGCATTAGTATAATTGCTAAGTGACCAGCATATCTCAAAACAGGTTTGCAATGATCATCTTCTTAGCTCAGTAAATACCAGTGGTTTGTGCCACCTGACTGCAGACAGAGAGACTGATGCTAATGTATGACTTCTCACCCTTGACTGTTTTTAACAAAGATGGCAGCTGAAAAGATTATTTTTCACTTATATTTGCTTCAATATTTTATTACAACTAAGACATAGCTATTTTCTATCATTAATTATACCATTATATCATGCACATATTTGAAATTCAGAGCAACAATGCTAATACAATATTAGAGTCACACAATTGAGTTCTCAGGAATAGACCTGCTCCCATGGAAGTCTATGGCTTCAGTGAGAATAGGATATGGCTCTCAGGAAAAGCTAAAGTTTATTTTACAGCCCTAATTCTTTCCCTTGTGTGTATGTGTTGTGTTACTATATGAATCTATAAACCTATATGAATACTACTTTACATATATAAATATATTACAATCATTTTTCTATAACATTAAGTATATGGGTATCTATAACAATAAAGATTACATAATTAATGGCAGTATTATAATGCATTTTAACAAGGGAACAAACTTTCCCAACTCCTGTACTGAACTGTGAAACCTTAATACTCCATTAACAAAGAAGCAGCAGCAAAAAAAATCTTGTTTTTAAAAGGTGTGGGGGGGGAGGAGGAGGAATAAAGAGCAAAATAAGTCCTAGTTCCATACTTAGCAACTATAAACCAACAAAAAGAAGTTGGTACCAGCAAACAAACAGGCATTAGTCAATTGAAAGACAGGTAAGAGCCTAATTCTGGATTTAGTACACCACCTGAGTGAATGGGTGTTCACCTAGGCTCTCAAAATAAGGCTTATGTGATTCACAGATCTTGTGCTGACCTTATGCCCAGTGGTGAATTTTACCCATAAGAACTAGATCACAAAGGCTGTAAATCTAAAACTTTTTTTAAAAAGGTATCTGAAATAAGATCCCCACCAGAGTAACATTTACTGCGTAACTCCCACTTCTCAAAATAATTCTGCTAAGTCATTTTTACATAGGGCTCATGTCCAGTGACCATGCAAAAAATGCTCTTAGATTTTTTTCAAATTATCATATCTCTACCGTTAATGGTCATAGAAAAATGGAGCATTACTAAAAACAAAGAAACAAGCAAAAAAAAAAACAAAAAAAACCCACAACATTTGAAAAAATAGACAATACTGCTTTTTCCCTGCAAAAGTACTTCCCTCTTGTTCCTGGCTTACGTTTAAATGAAAAGAACAGGTCAGGGATAACACAAAGTAATTTAAAGGACTTACACTGCAAGACGCAGCATTGCCCACAGCTACACCTTGCAATCACCCAGTTCATATTTTAGGTCCTGACATGAGAGTTCATAGTATTTTACAATTCTATGTTCCATGTCAGTGGCTGACTGTGGAGTTGAATATCAGTCCTATTTAAATCGGCAAGAAAATAGCTGCAGGTGACATAACCTTTCATGTAGTACCACTGTGTACATATACAAATAATTGAGGCTCTTGACCCTGTCTACGCACATACAACTGTAAGTACAAACTTGACATTTTGATACTGCTTGTAGCCTTTCCCGTTGTTATTTTCTGTTTCAATAATCCATTGCAGGTAGAAAAATGAAAGAAGGAAGCATGAATGATTAATGCTGTCAAGCTAAAATAATGTATTTAGAAAAATCTATAAATCTGTTATTTGTGGCATTTTAAAACTGAACACGACACTCTTTGGTGCCATTCAGCCTATTTTACAGCAGATAAATGTAAACGTTATTCAGCAACAATTGCTACATAACCCTTTGAACACCAGAAAGCCAAAGCAGCAGCAAACTTTCAGGCACAAAGGAATATTCAGCTTATATTGAATATTCATAGGTGGTTATTAATATTTATTGTATGTATACACAGGAGGCAAATGCAATGTGAATAAGTTTTAATCCACTCCTTTTGCCCACCTTTTCTGCCTTAACCTCATTGACCATGTCTGCAAACCATCTTGAATGTGAACTGCTGTCTTATGTAATATTTTTCTGAGTAACACTGTAAGCTCTTTGGTGAGGGCTTCTTATACATATTTAGTAAAATGCTATATATAATCTACCATGCTTCAAAAATCAATACTCATAACTTTGAGAGGAAAATTGGCTCATTAGCCTCTAACTTTTTTTAGGCACATTCAGTGGTTACCATTTACTAAGAATGGTACCTGAATAGATAATAAATATGATCTCAGATACCACAAATTATAAATTGTTAGCAAACACTGGTTTTTGTGTGTTTGTTTGTTTTTAAATGGTGACCACAGGATACATGGGTGCTTCAGAAATACCAAGTTTGACAGCCCTCCCTGTGGACATCTTGAGGCAGCAGGCTGCCTTTCACATTAGTCTAATTCTTATTTTATCACAGCAGCAGGATTAAAATTCCTATAGGGTCTCATTCAAAGCCCATTGATGGCAATGGGAGTCATTCCAATGACTTCAATGAGCTGTGGATCAGGTCTGCACTCAGAGTCAATATGTCTATTGCTGCATGTGTGTGAAAGTAACTAATAGTGCAGCACAAATCTGAAGAGTACTGTGAGAACACTGCATTTTATAAGAACAGTATCATGAGTGCTAGAGTACTAGAATACTAGAGTACTAGAATTATGCCGGTGCCACAGGCAGCACTGCCACGGTTTTCCTTTCCCCCCAAAAATTACAGAGTCAGGCAATCAGTGAAAACATTAGTCTATAAACAAGTCATTCTCTTTTAAAGCACTAAGGGGCCTTTCATGCTAACAAGACGTTTTCTTGCTACGTCAATAATTCTATACAACAAAGCCGTATCTATCTGCTAAAAATGTCTTGAAGATGTTACGTTTGTCAGGTGCTTTAGCAAGTCATTTAAAATTAAACTGAATTAAACGAAGATGATATTAGTCCAATTGTTTCATAAATCTGTAAACCCCAAACTGTGCAGCTCACATTTCAGTAGATGAGCAAATTAGTAATGCACGTAAATGCTCATGGCTGTTTCCAGAGTCAAAAAATAAAAATTAGAACCAGATCTATAGTTTGTAGCAAATTTCTCCTGAAATCACAGCAACCGAACTGCTCTAGAGGCTGCTGATTGCTAGATATCCATACCACCCTAAAAGTGCAACTTCACAATTTTAAGAGAAAACTTAATTTAATCAGTTACATTACATTTCGACAACACTGTTTGCTAACAATATTTTAAATCTCCCTTTATATCCCCAGGGTGATGAGATCTCAGGCACACACTGTAATTTTGAAAATTTTTCTCTGCATTACAGTTAAGATAATACATTGGATTTCACCTATGTAAAGAACTACTCTGCTGGTACCAAGAAAGATGGTGATTCCTCTGTCGGATAGAGAAACAGTACTGTAAGTCATTTCCTCAGTTCAGGAGCCTGAAGAAATGACCATCACTGGATGACTTATGTCATGCGGGAGTCAGTGATCTTACCCAAACCATGATACCACCACCACCAGACAGGAAGCAAATGTCTTTGAAGTCCAAAGTGAACCAATTCTGCTGCAACAAAATATATTAAAACAAAAGTTTAGTTACTACTTTTTCAATTTAAGGCAAACAGGATTATTAGCAGGACAAATTATTTTCCTACATAAATAAATTTAAGTTTAAGTGTTCTCTTTTTTTTACTTTAGCTTTTTTTGTTTAATCAAAGCATGTTCCTTCAGAAAACATACTCATAATTACTTATGTCAGTTTCACTGTCTTTAGTTTGAAAAGCAACATCATCTGTGCGCCTTGGGACAGACATAGGACAAGTTGTTATTTATATTGCTGTTAGCATGTTCATCTGTTATTTAGCTTCCGCTACCCCAGGACAGCAGGTGAAACCTAGAATAATAACTGTGCCATATATAAAAATTCAAGACACAAAGGCAAACAGATCCTAATCCAGTTTGTACTTGTACTCTGTTAGCATACACCTGAAATATAGAAATTTGCTTAAAGATTCTCAATTCATGTAGCCAATAGGGTTTAATAATTTAAAATTAACTAAACT
This sequence comes from Malaclemys terrapin pileata, assembly GCF_027887155.1. Taxonomy (NCBI): domain Eukaryota; kingdom Metazoa; phylum Chordata; order Testudines; family Emydidae; genus Malaclemys; species Malaclemys terrapin. The sequence goes on from NC_071518.1 coordinate 22,075,748, forward strand.
CTTTCAGTACAAAATGTAATGGCTCTGTCAACCAAAGTGCAGAATGCTAATTTAGGATTTTAAATAATAATTCTGAATAAATGGAAATGTCATTAAAAGGAAGTTTTTTATTTTATTTTAAGTGCATAAAGGGACACCTTGAATTAATATGAGCCATTAAAGATACTCCTGGAGCAAGCAAAGACTTACAAATGTCAAAACCTTGAATGAGCTAGAAAGAATTTAGCTCACCATTGAAATATTCTGTGCCATAAACATTAAAATGTGCTTACTGAAAATCCTGTAAAAATCATATATATTTTGCAAGTCATATAGTTACTGGGGGACACTATACTGCTCATTTCTTATTTTTTTTGAAAGCGAAGCCCCACTTCAGGAAAGTGAAAACAAAAAAACCCTTTTACAGCCCCTCCATGTGTTATTAAAGGTCCACACAACTTAATGAATATACTTACTCTCCCACCCATGAGTCCTTCATGCCCCATTCCCCCCATGCTCACACATTTTTTGAACACTGGCATGAATCTTCATAACGGGAAACTCTCCTGTTTCATGTTCTTTGATAAGCACTGATATTATCAGGGGAGCTGGCAATGACCACTATAAGTTGACTAACTTTTTCCATAACAAAGGATTCTTTCTGACCCTTTTTTAAGGATCTTTAACACTTCCATTGTTGCGTGCAGAAGGACTTTGAAATGTGGCAGGGAAAAAGCCCTGGAGCTAGAGAAGTAACTTTTCTTTGTCCCATGAAATTCATTCAGAGTTGTTTGAGGTATAAAATAAAGATATAAATAAAAGATATAGATTTCTGTTAAAAATTGCCTTTTCTCTTCTCTTCCTTGTGTGCATCAGGAAAATTTTGCTGCCAAAATAATAACTCAACATGAACATCGAAAAGGCCAGGCTCTAGGGTGACAATCTTTTCAAAAGGCAAAAATGGGACACATGCAAGAGCCCTGCACCCTCCACACATCCTGGCCAGGCTGGAAGCCAGAGCCAAGCTGTGGTAAGAGCCACCCAGGGAGCCTGGGCTGCTGTGGGGAGCCTCAGACCCTCTACCTGCCCTGGGCAGCGTGCCCAAGAGCCGCCCCTGGTCCATGTCCCTGCCGCCTGCAGCATGCCACCCAGAGCAGGTGGGTCCAGGACTCCAGGGCTCCCCACAGTGACCTGGGCTCCCTGGGTAGCTCCTACCTGGCCAGGGGGCAGGTCTTGGGAGGAAGAGGAGGAGAAGGGGTGTGGCCTCATGGCGAGGAAGGGGGGCCTAAGGCCCACCTCATCCCTGCCACTGGGAAGAGGCTGGCACCACCCATAAGCCTCTGCAGGCGTGGCGCGGCGCCACAGGGAATCCAGCACAAATGCTGTACTGGAGTCATTCAGCCCAGGACTGGGACTTGAACTCTGCATTTCAGGACTGTCCTGCCCAATTTGGGATAGGTGGTCACCCTACCAGGCCTACACCAGTGTCAAAGCAGCAGCAGATGATGACATTGGAGAGCTGCTGGAATTCCACACCAAACACTCCCTAGGCTCAGCAGCCCCTTCCACTGCCCCATGGATAACAGCCTACTTCAGGTTGCTGCCAGCTAATGTAATTAATTTTGCAGTTCAAGTGATAGAATTCTGTGATGCAGTGAGGAGGATTTACACCCTGCTCTTGGTGCATGGTGCATTTTTTTTTACTGTGTGTAAAAAAAAAAGGAAATTATACATAAAAATGCATTAAAATTATTTAGATTATAAAGTCTAGAAGTCTAGCATTCAAATATATATATATAAACTTCAGAATATAGGTAATCTATGTAATTTTAATTCTCCCCCTCCTGTGCAGCTGCATTACAATTAGAGCTGTGCGAATAACTGATTTTTTCAGTTCACTGGGAGTTCTGAAAATTAAAAATTCAGTTTGGGTTGAATTTTCAGCAAACCAAAAAAACATATCAGAAAAAATTAGTTGTGTGAAACTAAAATGTTTAATTCCACACAAAGTGAAACACTTCATTTTGGGCATTTTTAGCCTTTTAAATAAAAGCAAAGGAAACAAAGGGTTTTAATCATACAATGGAGGAGATGGCGCCTTAAACCCAATAGCCCAGCTGTGAAGGCACTCCCCTGGAATGTGGGAGCTGCAGGTTCAAACCCCTTCTCTGTAGTGTGGATTTGAATCTAGGTGTCTTCCCCTCCCAGATGAGGGCCATAACTATCTACTTGCTGGCTATTCCCAAATAGGGTAGTTTTCCATTTCACCTGTTAAAACTGTTCCACTTTGTATAACTAATTAAATAGTAATTGGAGCCAGGACTAGAATGTGGGTGCTGCATCTCCCATGATGGCCCTAACTACCAAGCTATAGAGTCATTCTCTCTCTTGTCCAATAACAATTCAAGCAATTTATACAAGGTGGAACAACCTCAGCAGGCTACCTAGCTTCAACAGCCAAAATCCTAATGGTTAGGCCTCTTCCCTGGGAGGGAGGAGGCTTGAGTTCAAGTCCTTGCTCCAGGGTGGGATACGAATCCATGTCCCTCATCCCAGGTGAGTACCCTGGCCATTGGCTATAAAAGGGAGGGGGCGCCCCGATGATGTCTCCTTTGTAAATGGCATCTAAATCCCCTTCTGAATCTAGCTCCAAACAATCAAAATGTTTCATTGGTTCAATGTTGAAACAATTCATTTAGACATTTCCATTTTTTTCCTCTTTTTGTTTAGACCAAAACAATTTGCGAAAATCTATATGAATTTGCAAAAATGTTTCGGTCAACCCGAATTTGCATTTTTTGATCAAAAAAAGTTTTGGCCAAAAAATGTCACCCAGCTATAATTAGGATACTGTCTTTAATGACATGATCACATGTTAATTTCTGTACAAGACTGTGCCTCATTCAGTGACAGGATGGAGCACCTCTTTTAAATGGAAGCTTTGATTCTAGAGAACAACTGGCAGGTCTGTCCACACCACTACCTCTCCAGGCCAGTCTTTCATGGCACCGCACATTTGGGAGGAAATATGTCCTTGTCTAAAAATAATAATCAGAATGCTCAGTTTTTAATTTAAAAATAAGAGGCCAGATCATGGCATTAATATTTAGGCAGAACTACTCGTTGATTACAGTGGAGACTTCTGCTCAAAAGTGGATGGCATAATGCAGACCAAGAACTGCACTCTGAATGGATTAGCATCAGTTTGACAGCAGCATTCAGGCAGCTTTTCTTTTGTTTTTATACAAAAGAAGTTTGAGTTGCAGCCAGTCATGATTTAAAATAGAGAGAGCATAGAACCTAAGAACTAAGATCTAATAAGAACAAAAACCCAACAAAACTGGACAATTAAATGAACCACAAATCTTACACTGATATTTCTACATGTTCTTTTCTCACAGTTAAAATTTTATTATAATTGGTTTGTGATCATCTATTCAACAAATGTGTTCATGTATTGTCCAGACAGGACAATTTTGATGCCCTCCTCTTCCCCCTCCCTGTACTGGTCTAACTGCAAAGGCATCAATCACCCTTTTCAAAGTGGACCAATATCTGTGCCCCATAATTGTCATTAGCATAGCTGGGAAAAGACTGAAAACAAACCAGGCAGGCTGCAAATATTCATTTCAACTGTACTGGCATCCCCTTTTCTGTTCATTTTCATACGTATCCTACCTAGACCCTGATCCTGCAGTTGACAACATGCTGTGCCAGAGCATAGCCCCTGTAACTTCAATGGTGTCAGTGCAGCATCCCCTCCTCCCCGGCCCACACTCTCAATTGCAGAATCAGGGCCTAACGGCAGAAATGTTATAGAGAACGTGTCTGAAAAGCAAGCTCTTAACATCTTCTTATTCCAAACCCATATTCTCTGTAGGTTTCTCCTTCAAGCTTCCATACTCATAAGGCTTTGCAATAGTAGCCACTGGAGTCCCTGGACACTGGAGTCCTGGGATACTGATCCCTGCCATATAATAGGAAAACCTTTTGTAACTTTTACTCATTTCACGTAAGAGGAGCCAGAAAATGAAGATCGTTTTCCCACCAGCATCCCCAGGAGTCACACCTCTACCATTAGGCACCTTCCGTACCAGAGTGTGATAACACCAGGTGCAGTGGAGTTTAAGGCAGAAAGTTGTAGAACATCAGGAGAGCAACTGCAGAATCAAACTATGTTGAGTCAGTTCTACATTTTGCCTTGAAACCAAATTGTTCCTGACCCCTATATTCAGAAAGAGACTGCTTCTTCATTGATTGAGGAGGTGTAAATTGTGCCATGTACAAAGAATTCAGATATGGTAGTTATCTTATACAGCCAAAAAGAAAGGAAGAATCCACAAGATGTCTATGGCACATTTAATTTGAAAATCCAAGCCCACAGTCCTCCACAGCCTGCTAAAATGTTTTTATTCTGCTGGATTGAGTGACAACTTGAAATTAATGCACCCAACTGGACACATAAAAATCTGAAGATACACCCATGTAAGGGGAAAAAAAGATTAATAGGCCTATGACGTGTAAATTCTTATTGAACTCTAAAATCATAATAGAAATGGCTTATCTGAAGCACCATGATATTCAGGAGATGCAGAGACTCCCTAATAATGAGAGGCTTCTAATACTGTCAGAGGGGTCAGGTTAGGTATAGCTGAAGGGGTAAAGAATACTGGGCAGGTGACTATTTTACTTTTTAATTAAAGATATATATCAAATGTAGATATGGAGTGAATCAAACCCTGGATCAAAACACCCTTGAACTTTGAAGAAGTTTGAATCCAGGTGTGAACTGTACAGCTTTGACCCATCTCCAAAAGAAATAAATAAGCAACAACTCAAGCATTCAAAGATGCACAGACACTTAACTACTTCTCAGATCTATTAGCTCCACACGCTCATCAAAATGAACTGGGAAGATATTAATAATAATAATTCATAATAAATAATAGAGAGAGAGGTAGAATGGGATTTTTTCCCCATGATTTTAGGTAAGAACTTTCAGCAGCTCAAACACGTCTATAAACAACTAGTAAGGAGATATCTAATTACAGGTATATAACAAATCTGAAAGGGCCCTTTAGGATGACTACAGTTATCACATTTACTACCGTCTTATTTTCACACCAGTTTGTGCATTCACTTATAGTAGCCATGCATTTTGTTGCTGCGTGCAGTTTCAAACCTACTCCTGTATCTTTGTTATTTCCCAGGAGCTTTTTTCCCTTCATGTTTTTAAGCAATTGCTGGGTATTCCTAGGATTATATTGGTTGTGACTTAATAATCTTGCTATAAACTCACTTCTCTCTGTATGTTCAATTCTTCAACTCAGACAACATGTCTCATGTTACTGCAGCACTAGGACCAGATTAACTGAGGAGCAGCTTGAGGAGCTAGGTGACTGACAGCAATTCTCAGGACTGTTTTATGTTTGGACGGTTTGTTTAAATGATGTGTGCTCAAGAATCATGAAGAATCTACTTGTACTTCCCCAATAAAATGAATAAGAAGGCCAAAATGTTGAGAAAACAAGCAAAACCTTCTATACCAGACTTCCAAAAACATTAGAACTGAACACTCTTCTCAAGCACTTCTCAAGAGCTGCAATTCTGTAGTCTCCAGACAAATTAAACACAACTCAGACTTCTAGATGTAGTGGATGCAATGACTACTCCTGGTTCCAGTTCTAATCCCCATTCTGACTCCATTTAGCACTTGTGAAATACCCATACCTAATTCCACACACACCAGACAACATTGTCATCATCTTTTGTCTGCCAAGAACAATGCAGCAGCCACCTGGAGTTCTAATCAACCCATGGATAGGACTCAGATTATTAACCATCTAGAATCCAAGGCCTTGCAGGGGAATTCAGTCATTATTATAGTTTCCCTTCCACTGTGTTCCCTCTCATGCTGCAACATGGAGGCTTTATCATGTCATTATTTGGATCAATGGACCCTTTTCTTTGTCTCTCTGATGGCCCTCCAGAATGGTACTGCCAATAATGTGCTTTGACCCTTTCAAACATCCTTCCCATTCAGAGCTGGGGAGGAAAACTAAGGAAGCACATCATCATTCCCAATGAGTTTGTTATTTCCTAGACTTAGCCACTGGGAAAGAGTTGGGATGGAATATCCAGTAGGAGCCATGATGTACAGATATCAGTAGTGGTCTCCACAGCTGCAGGATGGTGAAACTCATCTGAAATAGGCCATCTTAAGCATGTGAAGGACCTATCATAAAAATGTTGTCTCCTTGTAAAACTGGCTAACATTATAAATTTAGCCTCACTCTACCTCTACCAAGATTTTAATAAATAATTGACGTCAGACAAAGCTCTACCACAATTATTGTTTTTAGTAGTATGCAAGAAAAATGTTGACTGGGATGAATATTGACGAATGAAATAGTTTTTAAGGCTCATCTTCATTTCATGTCAAATAGACTCAAGGCTCCATTACACACACAACCACAGCAGCGTCAGATCTTGGGTTCCTAATATTATGTGCAACCTATATACAATCACAATGAATTTTTTGTTTGTTTTATCATACTTTACTCATTGACTTCTGCAAACCATTTGGGGGTGTAACGAAGACTACTTTAGCAGCTTTGAAACTGACTCATATTAAGAATGTTATGTTTTTATAGATCCACTCTGAACGAATAATATGAAACTTATGCAATATTTACTAACTGTGATGCATAAACAACAAATCAGCTCTTTTCCATTAAATATTTTGGTAAAAGATATTTTTAATAAAATACTGCAGCTTGCAATTTAATTACAACAAGTGATTAAAACTTGGAGGATAATCATTTTTGGCAAAAAGTCAGTTTTTGTTAAAATTTTAAGATAGAAAAAAGATGCATATTATGACCATAATACTGTTAGTAATTAAGATAAATGCATCAATTATTAAAGATGCAAACATGTCAAGCAAGCATAACTAATTATTTGAGCATGTTAACAGTTGTTTAATGTTAACAAGCAGTGAATTATTAAAGACCCCATGTGTCACATTTTGGACTGCATAAAATATAATGTTTGGAAGGGTTTATGATTTTTAGGTTTGGCTTAGTTCTTTTCAGTCTGATAAGCAATAAAGATAACTTGCATTTAAACTGTATTTCTAAAATAATTACCTGCAAACATATAATGAAATGTTATATTTTGCAGTTTATGAAGCCTTCACAATACAGTTAAAAATGACCAATGTGCTACATGCAGTAAAATAAATATGTGGGAAATTTCAAACATTTTTGTGTAAGTTCTTCATAAAAGAGAGATACAGAAGTAGAGAGGTTTAAACTATAAAAAGTAGTGACAAAACCAAGATGAAAGAATATGTTTTATGTGAGATGCTGTTTATACTGGTACCTAGCTATGTATATCAAATCATTTTTATATACCATTTAAATGTAGACCTTCTAAATGACAGCATGCACTCACATACCATAATCAAGGTGCCACTTGCCTAAATCATACTCATAGCAAAGATCGATAGTAGTAGCTTTTATTGTCAAATGGCAACCTTTAATTTAGGCTTATTCCAGGAATCAACGAATCACCTCCACTTTGCATTACAACTGAAGTGAGTTTGTTCATTCTCATCCCAGTTCTTATTGCAGTTGTCCACATAATGGGACTATTTGTGGCTGTGGCCTCTTTGAATCATTGCAAGGAACCATAAACTACCACGGCCTGAGAAATACACTAGCCACAGAAAACTGTCCCTGCCAGGAACAAAGTACCCTATACTGTAACCTCCTCACATATTTCCACGCAAGAGTCCTCAGTATATGGGTCATTCTGGATCATGGTGGCATGAGTGTGCATGCACAGTTAGCATGAGCTTGTATCTCATGTTCCCCAGCAACTGCAACACCCAGAGTGGTCATGGGTATCCAAACAAAAGTTTAGGCAGGCCCTGAACCAATTAGGGCAAGCCCCGAGTCAACCTCTGGACGGCACAAACTCCCCACCCCGGGAGGAATTGGGGCATGTAAATTCACCAAAACATCACATCAATGTTTTCATATTCTTCAGTCTTAGGTTAGGAAAAGCCCAGACCTTCAAGTGCCACAGTGATACAAGTGAAAGATTAAGTACATAAAAAACAGGGCAATTTTCCTAAGTTTCATGTTGCCTTTCAGAATGGACATAAAAAACCTGAAAATATGCTTCTACCACTATTTCTAGTAGAGTTACATGGCCAACACGTCACTTAAAAAAAAAGCTAGCAAATTGACACAAAATTTTGAAGGAACCACAGAGATAAAAGGCTATTTTCAAATATAACTACATGGATATAAAAGAGAAATTATAGATTCCAGTAAAAAGGTTTTAAAGTATTTACCTCATTTTCCTTACTTTCACTCCTTCATTTGAGATCGCCATCAGATCACTCCTAGAGGTAGCAGCACCAAAGTAGCACTTACGTTTTGCACTGCTGCCTATTAACACCTGCTTGTGAAACAGCAACATCTGATACTTGGAAAATACAAAGTAACTTAAATCTAGAGTTGTTCAAACTTTTCATTAGGAAACCTGAAACCACAAACAACATGGCTGGCTGTGGGTTCTCAGGCAGAAATGAAACTAAATGTATTTCAAGTGAAAGAGAGGTAGTTTGAGCCATATAATCTTTCCATGAAAGAAGAAGCAAAATCTTTTGCAGTCTCTGACTAAGTGTGAGTTTTTTTAAAACTGTGTGCTAGGGAATCCATTATGAAACTCAAAGGAGAGGTCCCCAGATAAGGGTCACATGATCCCAATTTGAGTCTCCAAGCACTTAGGGCCAGCTTTTTAAAGTTACTTAGATGTCTAAGTCCCAAATTCCTTCATAAATCTGGCCCTTAGATACCAGTATAAACATCTATTAACATTATGGACAGATAGGCTGAGCCTACCTAACTAGAGGAGGCAGTCATAACGCTAATGGCAACTGGTTCTCACAGAGAAGAGATACACTTACCTGAGCTCTGTACCTAGTTTAATAAAGTACAAGCCTTCTCTCACACAAAATTTAGATCTACATTTACACCCAGGGGATCACAAGGTTTGACTGGCTTGTGAGGCAGACAGGGAAAGGACAAGGGAATGTTTGTTTCTTTTTTGTCTTTGGCTACACATTCAACATGAACTCATGATTGTTTGTAAAGCTCTTTGAAACCCTTAGATGAAAGGTCCCAGGGACACAGATCAAAGTTTATTTGTCATGGTCTGTTTTCTAATTAAAACAATCTGATATTCACCTCCCTCCCCTGCCCCAAATATCAGAAAGCTTAGGGTTACCATATGTCCGGATTTTCCCGGACATGTCCGGCTTTTGGGGGCTCAAATCCCCGTCCGGGGGGAAATCCCCCAAAAGCCGAGCATGTGCGGGAAAATCGGGAGGGAGGGCTGGGCCGGGGTCGCGGTGCCAGGCGCGCGGTGCCGGGCCGGGAGCCGGGCCGGGGCCGCGGGGTCGGGCCGCCGAGGGGGTGCGCTGGGCCGCGGGGCTGGGAGCCGGGGGGTCGGGCCGGGAGCCGGGCCGCCGGGGGGGTGCGCGGGGCCGGGCCGGGAGCCGGGGGGTCGGGCCGGGAGCCGGGCCGCCGGGGGGGGTGCGCGGGGCCGGGCCGGGAGCCGGGGGGTCGGGCCGGGAGCCGGGCCGCCGGGGGGGTTCGCGGGGCCGGGCCGGGAGCCGGGCCGCCGGGGGGGGTGCGCTGGGCCGCGGGGCCGGGGGGGTCCGCGGGGCCGGGAGCCGGGGGGTCGGGCCGGGAGCCGGGCCGCTGGGGCGTGCGCTGGGGGGGGGTGCGCTGGGCAGCGGGGTCGGGCCGCCGGGGGGGGTGCGCTGGGCAGCGGGGTCGGGCCGCCGGGGGGGTGCGCGGGGCCGGGAGGTCGGGCCGGGAGCCGGGCCGCCGGGGGGGTGCGTTGGGCCGGGAGCCGGGGGGTCGGGCCGGGAGCCGGGCCGCCGGGGTGGTGCGCTGGGCCGCCGGGGCCGGGATCCGGGGGGGTGTGCTGGGCCGCCGGGGCCGGGATCCGGGGGGTGCGCTGGGCCGCCGGGGGCCGGCAGTGCTGGGCGGGCCGGGGGTGGTCGGCCGGGGGCCAGGGCCGGCACCCGAGGGCCCGAGCCGACCCAGGCTGGAGCCGCCGGGGGGGCCAGCCTGGGCCGCACCTCCTCCCCCCACACCCCCCCTTACCTGCCCAGGCTTCCCGCGAATTAAATGTTCGCGGGAAGCAGGGGAGGGGGCGGAGACTTTGGGGAGGGGGCGGAGTTGGGGCGGGGGAGGGGGCGGGGCTGGGGGCGGGGCCAGGGCCCCGTGGAGTGTCCTCCTTTTGGAGGCACAAAATATGGTAACCCTAAGAAAGCTGCTGTACTGAAATAGAATTGAAGTTTATAAATCCCAGCCATCAAGGAAGCATAAGGGTCAAAGGCAGACACACCGGTGGAAAGACACCAATAACAAATTTACAAAAAAGTTAGAAGAGCAGCACCTAAAACCCATGGCATCACTGGAATTTCATAGTTTTTAGAGGACAAGAATGTCTCTTGCTGATAATTTACGGTTCTCAAACACACAAAAGAAGTTTGGGAGTGCAGATATACAAGGCTTGCTTCTTTTTAGTCTATCTTATTTAGTATTTTTCCCCCAATTTTTCTTCCAGCTTCTAGGTGACCTCCCTCCTGTGACAAGGTCTCCCCATTATGACAGTGAGCTCTGATGATAATGTAGGTAACATTCAGACTGAGACCAAGTGCTGCAGAAAGCTATATTTCACTTCTGACCTTCAGCTCCCCCTCCAGTGCAATGCACACATTATATTTCCTTTCACTCATGGCAAAACTAGTGAAACAATGCCAGGTGAAATAAGTGACATTTCTTTAGCTAGGCTCCAAAAATGAATACAATATCTTTGCCAGTTTCACTACGGGTGTGATTTTTGCCACACAGCTCTCCTTAGGTCACATTAGATATTTGGATAAATACCTAATAGAGACAAGGAAATCTTGACAAGCTCTATCTAGGTTCACAGACATTTTAGAACTTTCCAATATGCTCTGTTTATTCAGAGTTTGGGGGAAGTTCCCCACAAAATGATTGTTTTGCTTATTATTGAGTAGCCAAAAATGACTACCCTTTAAGATGTTCCAAAAGGTTCTGCTTCAGAGAAGTTCTAAAGTATTCTAAACTCAATGTTGTGGGTTCTCTTATCTCGAATACCAACTGCTAAATTATAGAGTAGTACTGGCATAACTCCAAATGTATTCCTTTAAGTGTCAGGCCTGAATCTCTTCATACATTAGGATAGAGCTGATTGTACAGTAGTTTCTTTACTTGCAAGGCGTTTTTACCATCTGTTTCTATTATGGGAGTTTATGGCACAGAATACCTCAGACACTACAGTGTCTGTTTCTTTTCTGTGCTGCAGTTATAGTTCTGTAGTGCTTTATGAACAGAATAATAAAACATAGAGCCTTCTTAATTCCCCCCTCCCCATATTTTCTTAACACATTGCAGAAATCGAACGATTTTTACAGTTCATATTATTGAGAGGTGCTTTGAAAGAAAATTAGGAAATTATCAGGAAATATAAATGTGACTACATGGCAGCTTTTTGAAATCCTTTAATAATATCATGATTCGGAAGGTTTTCATGTTGTTGTTTCTACTATTGTACTTTGGAATGTAGAATTTGGGTAATCTGAAATTTGCCTTTTTGGAGGTGGGGAGAAGGTTTGATATTCAGAGAGAGTCCCCCATCCATATGCATCAAAACCTTGCACCAAAGCAGGGATACTACAAGGCGTTTGCTCAGGGACTTTCATGAGCAATGTTTCACAGTTCCTCACACACAAAATCAAAGCATTTAGTTCTTAAAGCAGCATGGTATCAATGCACTGAAACCCATCTTATACAAATTTTAAAAACTTCTTTTTTCAGAGAGGAATTGTTGTTCTGCTAAGAAGGCCAGAAAGATATTTTTTTGTGATTTGGATAATTATTATTTGCATTCAGCAGAGTCTTCAATGTAAACAGAATTTACATGTTTGCAGTCATCATCATTGCCTATGTGCAAGGTCTGAATGTTGTGGAGCTGTTACACATGTCTTAGAAAAAGAACACAAGAATGAATGAATGCAGGCTTATGGGCAAAGATTAGACATGTATGGATTTGGCAAAGAAATCAGATCTAGACACAAAGAAATATCCTATTTGCCTGTGGCTGGATTGATCACATGGTGGCCATCTGGAATGTACATCAAACCTTCAACAGAATACAAGGAACCACACTTCTGCAGCACTCTCAACAATAAATTAATATCCATGTGGTAAGTACTGCTAGGAAACGGTGATAAAGAAGAAAAAAGCCATATCTCACATACTCCAATTGCATTCCATTTCCTGGTGTTTCTTCACTCCTCCTCCCCCCGCAATTTATATAAACATTATATGTGAAACATAGTGAGAGCAATAAAAAATAAATGGCAATTAGAGCTAAGTTCCAGCATTAAGACAGGAGGCAAAAAGGAAGAGAAACATTGGTCCTGATGGCCTTTTCCTGTTCTAGTTTTTTTTTTAAAATGTTCTTCTGACCTTGATTAGACCTGCAAATTTTCATGTGAAGTCTTGATATGAATCCTATATATAGGAAAAAATATGGGTATTACTGAACATGCAGAGGCCAACAAGTATTTTGCCTCTGGTATTTTATCCATTTTCTGAATCACCTAGATGGCACATATTTGTAACCCTCACTTTGTTGTCATATTTGTGACCCTCCTTCTCCAGCCCCACCCCTCTATAAAAAAAATAACCCAAGCACCCAACTAACCAACCAAGCCCTTTACTCAGTAATAAAATGCAATGTTACTTGTGAAGATGCTCTTGCAGTGTGAGAATTGCTTATTGCCTGGTGAATGTGACTCCCATTCCTGGAAGTATCATCTTCCCATGGTGGCATTGCAGTTCAGCACACCAACAGTCCTGCAGTTGTTTTGAAGGACCCATGTGGCTAGTTTATTCCCAGCCTACATCTTCACAATGCAAACTGGACCAGATTTTCAAGAGTGCACAGAACCCAGCAGTTCCCACTGTGACAATGATGGCCAGACAGCCCAATGTGCTGAGCTCCTTTGAAAATAAGTCTCCAACGCAGAGCTCTGATCCACAGAGACTGGCCTAAGTGGACCAGCTAACATCAGAATAAGCTCTTGTCTTAAAGAGCCTGAGTAATGTACTTAAAATATTCTGTAATATGTCTAAATAATAAACAAAATGTAATATTTATTCTACCATTCTTCAATTCACAGAAAAAAGCAAATGGACTCTAGTTCACACATTTCCACCAATATGTACCCGAACTGTGCCTCACAGAGCATCTTGTAGATGTGCTGATATGGAGGGCTTGCTTTTCCCCAAATGGGATGGAGTGATGCATCCATTAAGATGTCTGTTTGGAAATCCAGATACTTCATTTTCAATCCATTCCAGCTGAAAATGAAAGACTGGCCTCTGAAATTGGCCCACTAAGGAGACCACCTTAACCATCAATAGAAGGAAGATTCAATCAGGACAGAAAGAGAGGTCTGATGGGAAAATAGAGGTGGTGCTGTGTGTCACAGTTCAGCAAATAAAATGCTCATAGACTATGTTTTAATTTACTGTTGACAGATGTAATGTTCACATCATCTGTGATTCTCCTTAAGCCATTATTAAAGGGCAGTTACAAATTCCTGTATATTTGTCATTTTTCTTATCCCGAAAAATGTTGTCAGAGAACATATTTAAAAAACTAACCAATATATAGATTAAAAAAAACCTATAGGTTTTAGTTGTAGCATAGGTTTAAAAAAATGGTTCTAGCTTCCTGTTAAGATCAATACATTATCTCAGTAATAGAAATATGAATGTGCTTAAATCTATATTTTTTCTGCAAATCACACACAAAAAAAAAACCCAAACCAACAAAAAAACCCAACCACACCTTTCATGGATTAGGCCTCCCTACCAAGTGATTTAGTTTTGTGTCAGGGAAGCCTCATTCTCTCGTTTTTCTCTTTGCCGAGTCTCAAGGAAATGCTTATTGATACTGTACTTTAAATCTTAGCCAATGGAAAGTAATCTTTCACCGTTTATCGGCTCTTGGCATATTTTTATGTAAACTGTTTCAAAGAGAAAAGATTCACGTATGTTTTATGAACTCCCCTAAAGTACAAATAAAAGGCATCCAAGGTTCAAAGAGTTAAATTAACCAACTGTTTCCCTCTCGACAATAAATCCCCCGCCCTAAGCCCCTATTCTCTCTCAGGGCTATGCTTGATTTATGGTGTGATCCATCCCTGTTGGGAGTTGACAGTCACTTTCATTTTCTTGTATTTTTTTTCTCTCTGACTGCCAAGGTCACAAGAGAGAGGGCCCTCCAAGTTTTTTGCATTCGTCCTCCTTCACCCTTCCACTGGGTTGGCCTCATGAATCATTCCGTCTTCACATTGAACTCCTGATGCTTCTCTTCCACCAAACTGCCCGACTTCCGCAATTTTTCTTCATTCTCACTAACAATTTGGTAATGAAATATTGATTTTTAGTTAGATTCAAATAGATGTTATTAAGTTTGCATTGATAAATCGTTCCCTTTCTCAGGCTGGAAGTACCTCAGTCAAATTCTAACTGCGCTTTCATACCTGGTGATGTATTAATTTGACATATTTGTCACCCAAGCTGCATGGCTCAGAGTTAGAGGAGGGCATCTATCCTAATTGCTGCTATTTGCCAGAGAAGGTGTAATTCTAGCGGATTTGTTCCAAGGATTTTAGCCCTAAAATGAAGGCTTCGTATATATTTTCTGTGGGATTTTTATTTTTTTTAAATGTTTTCCCTATGTGGTTCATTGACAGTCAAAAAAGTAATGGCCAATTAATTTAAATGCATTTCAGTGTGTTTTGATAATTGAAATGTATAGCATACAGCATGAATTATTATATAGTTAAAGACATAAAGGCATGTTTTTATTATTCTGTTTTTTAAAAGATTTTTTCCCCAATAGAAGCTTCTCGCTGTTGAACAGTTTCAAAAATATGGCCCTGAAAGCTCAATAAAATCACCCTTCTAAGTCAGAGTTGAAGGGTAGAACAATGTAAGGAAATACACCACGTCTGCCTTGCATCAAATCTGACTCACAAACGGAATAATTCAGGTTCCCAGCCCTCAGACTTTTGTGATCACAGATGTATGTACATATTCAAAACAGACTTCTGACTTATTGAGGACAAAAACTGCCCACTCTGACATACCCAAACCTTATTCTCTGCCATTGTAAAAGATGACTATGATACTGCTTTGCAAACACCTAATTTTGAATCTCTGGCTGCATTTACATTTGGCTATAGTATGTTGTTAACAATAGCAGCACAACCTTTCTTTGGTTAGGTCAAAGTTCAAAGAAAATATTATTCCTCAGCTTAAAGCCAACAGAGACTGATAAAGGCATAATTTTATTCCTGCTCCATGGACCTTTGATGTAACAATCAGTTTCAAATTATGCCCTGACCCGAGTCTGTTAAATGTTTAATTTGGGAGTTATAGTTGCATCATTTGGAGTGCAACCTGATCTCTCCTTTTATGGATGTGATTTTGCACCTGTAAAAATTTCCACTTACAAATATTAAGGCAGATATCTGACTGGTGTTGTAACTACTCAGTTTTCCCCATGATGCACTGTAGGTCAAAGACATGAGGGCATGATTTTGTGTCTACACACACAGGAGCCATCTCTGAAAATGAGGCCCCCAAAAGAGTTTAACAGTAGCTACTAGAGTTGATGGATACACTGACTCCTTTCATGTAACAGGGGTACTGTCCTTTGGCATCCTGACCCATTTCCAGAGTCAAGGGCCAGGAAATAAAGTCCAATTTCTTACCAATATTCCTTTTATTTTGAAAATAATTCAATGGTGAAAGAAAAGGATCAGCTTTGAAAGTAGCTTTTAAAAGGCCCCGCCATTAAAATCTTTGGTACTTAGCTGGAGTCGATAAACATTTTAAAAATGTAAAACTTTTAAACTAAGAAAAAAAGACATTTTTTGCAAAAATGTTTGCAATATTTCCCCCTCCACCTTCCTTTTCCTCCTCCTCTCCCCACCCCCTCATTTTTTGACCAGCTCAAGTATTTACTGCACAAAGTAATTAAAGTTACTGTGGTATTTGTAGTATTCCCCATGTTAAGTATATTAGATAGGTATAAGTAACAGTGGGATAAATGTAACATTTTCATGACATCCAAAGACTCTTTGAACCCTACACACAAATGGTTGCAAGCTATTACATTTGTTAAAATAGGAAAAAAAGATATTGCAATCTAAAACCTACTTAATTACTGAATACTGGTAGAGCTGCAATAACAAGACTGTTTAAATGAGTAAGAATGAAGGAGATGTATGAATTCTTCCCATTAATAATATAAACCCATTCTTTCTTCTTCTTCTATTTCTCCCCATATGTACTTTCTAGAGATATTTAATGCTATAAGTAATCATCAATCCACTTCGGAAAGGCAGTGCACTTTTTATATACTCTCTAAAGCTGCTGCTGCTGCTTTTATTGTTACTGATACCAAAAGGGAACGTAAGAAAGAGCCCCTGTAAGTGCACGTTATGGTGAGTTCAGCATTCAGAATACAGTTTGCAACACTCTGTCCTTATCTCACCTTATTATGGATCATGTATTGCAGAACATACAGGAAGGGAGATCACCCACTGGGAAGAACCCAGTGAATTAACTAGGCTCAGTGGAAGTGTGACGGATACACTGCTAGACCATGTTATTAACTCAATCAGATAAATATGTACTTAGAGAATTTTAAAAGAGCACCATGACTATATACTGACTGTAATGACTCCTTGGGACCATCAAGGTACAGTAGGTAAATACATATGTTAAAGTAACACAGATTATTTAGGGATCATTTATGCCACTTTAGACCCACACTGCGGCGGTGCTGAGCTATGCTACCCCGGGGCGCTTCAAAAGGAATTCTGCCCCTAAAAGCAGAGTTTCTTCCAGGGCTCAACAGTATGCAGGGAACACACTCACTGCTATACTCCTTCTTCATAAACACCCCCCTCACTGCCCTTGCATGTACAACCTGTGTTTAGGAGGGAACAGCACCATAGCCCTCTCTGCCCCTTTGGGGTGTCTTGTGCTTCATGGGGCATGTGTGGCTGTGCCTGGCTGCTGATCAAACATGCAAGAGGAGGGAAGGGGAAGGGTTTCTTCTGCATTCTAATCTGGCCATTACCCAACAACACTTGTCAGGGGTTAGGTATGTTTTTTTCATTCAGATTATAGAGACAGATGTGTAAATATCCATTATATTTCTTTAGAATTATACACACCAACCCATTAAAAAAAAGAGCTCTCCCTTGCATAAGCCAGTAAACACCTAATGAACTCAAGGTCTCTGGGATGTCCAAAACCTCCAAGTTCTGACAACAGAGAGCTCCACTTCTATGAAGTTTAAACATTTAAAAGTGTAAGATTTCTTGCCAAAGCAAGAGAGAAGCTCAGCTCTGCTGTCAGAATGTGGGTAGATCTGGTAGACTGGCTGACACCAGAGGAACCAGCAGCTTCACCTAACTTTGAGGGCAGCTCTGCACAGATCTGCCACCTCCAATACCCCTTTCCCTGTCTGACCTAGTGTATCCTCACTCTACCCTGCAAACTGCCTGTCCTCCATCCACCCTCTGTAATTCGTGTTAGGAGCAATTAACGTGCAGATAAGTAGGATTTACCTGATTTCGTTCTGCAGAACTTACAGGGCAAATAATATCCAATAATAATTGTTCCCCCACTAGCTTTTACTAGCAGCTCATCAAGCACTTCCTGGGCCTTAGTGAGCAAAATGAGCTAAAACAATTAGAGAAGACATTTTTGCCTCAAAGTCAACTCAGCAGCTCCAATTCTGACTGATCTTATTTATTAAATAGATGCAGGAGTGATTTGTCTGTACTGTTCAGGCGGTGGGGAATGGAGGGGGTGGGGAAGAGCAGCAAGAAAAGCTTGCCTTCTCTATGACATCATTTCCCCCAACATCAAATCCTCAGAGGGCTTTAGTAGGCCAGAGCAGGCATTCTACTTACCTACTCTCTCCCATTGAAACATGCAGCTTCCTAAGGAAAAGCTAGTTCTGGGGGAAGTAGGATGGGGTGGGGAAGAAAAATCCCTAGCAGCTCAGTTTCAGGCCTACTGGGAGGAAACAGGAGCTTCACCCTGGATATGGATGAGGAATCCACTTGTTTTAGGGTCTGAACCCCACTTCTAGAATGGAGGAACCCTTCCCACAATGGAAAATCCATGAGTGGAAACTCACAGGGATTCCAATCACTGCTGTGGGGTTCGCCATGCAGAGAACACCACCACTCTATGTTCTTCGGGGGCACAATGGCATTATCAATAGTCACACAGTATATGGGACTCTATGAAGTTAAGTAGCCTGGGTATTTTCACTGATAAGCAATACAGAGCCCCAAACAACAGTGATCCAGATAGGCTAGGTCTAGGGGTGGGGAAGAAAAATCCCTAGCAGCTCAGTTTCACACCTACTGGGAGGAAACAGGAGCTTCACCCTGGATATGGATGAGGAATCCACTTGTTTTAGGGTCTGAACCCCACTTCTAGAATGGAGGAACCCTTCCCACAATGGAAAATCCATGAGTGGAAACTCACAGGGATTCCAATCACTGCTGTGGGGTTCGCCATGCAGAGAACACCACCACTCTATGTTCTTCGGGGGCACAATGGCATTATCAATAGTCACACAGTATATGGGACTCTATGAAGTTAAGTAGCCTGGGTATTTTCACTGATAAGCAATACAGAGCCCCAAACAACAGTGATCCAGATAGGCTAGGTCTAGGCTACACCCCACTGATGATGGCATGTAGTATACAGGTACACATGCCAGAGTGAAAAGCAGGCTGCGATGTGTAGCTAAGCATGTTGGTGAAAGGGAGGCAGCAGGGAAAGACTTCAGCATCTCCCCCCTGCCAGAGCCTTTCCCAGCTGGGAGCATCACGTACATACCCAGACCCCTCTGGCATGTATTTATTCTACTTATTCTAACCATGCCTCATGGGCTACACTGCTGTTTATGCCTGAGCGCTGGGGGCCTGTGCAGGTATCTACTCTACACACTACCGAAAGTAGCATGCAGTATGGACATCCCATAGGGTAGACTTTCACTTGGATTGACAAGACCTGGGCCAGAGGGTTTTTGATGGTAATCTGCACTGGACACCCATCAGTAATTAACAGAAGCATAGCATGTACCTCAGTAAAAACAGAGTTATGGATAAACTTATAGTGCTTGGCATTCAGCAAAGCAGTTAATTCCCCAACCTTGCAATCACGACTGGAAATAAGGCAGTTTACTGTATTCTATTTTAGACATCTAATGCAAAGCAATCCAGCCTGTGAATATATCAGTAGCTATTCTAAATGGAAAGGTAAAATGTACCTGAAATGTTAAATTATACTAAATTTTAGCTTCTGCCTAATTTCACCCCCACTACAATTTCTTGAAGATTTTTTTTCTGGAGCATGGTATGTTATTAGTGCTGTCTATAAAATATGAATCCCAATACCACAATCATCATCAAAAAATCGTAAAATTCTATACCTGCCATGAAAATATTAGATGATTTATTTTGAAAAGTACATATTAAAACTAGGTATTGAAATGGTATTTTGCCTCACTGACATCAAAAACTTTTAATGACACACATTTCCCCCTAAATTGCTATTATGTTAAGCCTTTCCTTATTTTAAATCAGATATTTCAGATCCTATTTATAGATAAAGATAATATTTAGATCACCATATGCTGTACAATATTTGTTCATGTACCTTGTTCAGTCTTATTTTGTATGACATATGGTACATTCTTTATACATTGCATAATCCTAACATATTTTATATGCATATATTATTTAATACACATAGTTTGCATGCTGGATGCAGTTGAGGAGATAGGGTATGGTTCTGGGTTCCCTGATTCTGGGGCTGGCAATGCCTAAATATCTATAAAAATCTGGGACCTAACTTCCAGATCTTCAAAGATATACTTAATTTGGCAATAAGTATTTTTTTTAAATATTTCTTCATAGGTTTTTTCCAACAGTAGTAGTTTGTTGGTTGTTGTGCATCTCATGCTAAATATCATGATTCTTGGTTTTTTTGATCTTGCAAAGTCTGGGTTTGTTGTTTCAGTGGAACATTTAGGCCTGAGTTTTTTGAGAGGTTAGTTACAGGATTGAATCCCAAATTAGAGTTAAGAAAAAAATAGAAAGTTTTAGATTTACAATTCCTTGGGACTCTTGACTGTCATCTATACAATGGAAATGCACAGGACAACTATACAGTTATTTTCTGAATGGCTGTTAATTTCTCAAATATTTGTACCCTAACTGACTGGGAGCCATTAATAGGCCAATCAGAACAGAAGGATTTGTACACCGATTCTAGTTAGTTCTGAACAAATGCACTGTTGATATTAAAATCCCTCCTATGTACTGGCGGCCTTTATAAATTGTCATTCAAATATTCATAATCGATGTGGTTGCGTTAGGAGCTCACTCCATTCCCATCCTGTCACCACACACACAGTCTTGGTCCTCTCAATCCACCTGCTTAGTTAATTAATATCAAAGCTGAAGAACTCAGGATATATTTGGCTCAGAATACAATGATTACATCTTGGATAAAAAAAACTAACTAACTAACTATTTAGTAGATCTATATCTAATTTCACTTTGTCAAGCTCAATGAGACTGCATCCTTAGATGTGCATGTTTCACTGATTTCCGTGGGTGTCTGGCACATACATCAAAGAACAGAATTTGACCGTTGTGGCCCAACCTAATAGTTCTGTATGTGTCAAACTCCCAGTGAAATCAAGGTGAGTTTTGCCAGCAAGAGGAATGGAAAGTATTTCATCCTAGAACAGTACAACCTTATAAATAAGGGGTCAATCCAAATACTCCAAGAGTGTCTCCATTCTGCAAGAAACAGGTGAACAACAGGACAGCATGCTACCAGAGCCAAGACACAAAATGTCACTCTAAGATTGGATAGGCTTCTGAAGCTGATGGGCCAGGATCCATTGGTGATGGTTCACACCAGCATTAATGACACTGTGTCATGGGATATCTCACAGCTAGTAGATGATTTCAGGGAACTCAGAAGCATGCTGAAGAAGAATGTCCAAGCAATCTTCTCTGAGATCCTTCCTGTCCCATGAGCAAAGGAAGAAGATTCTGGAAGTGAATTACTGGCTAGTAAATGTTGTAGAGTTTTGGTTTTGTAGAACACTGGTCCATCTTCTATGGGGAGAGGGGGCTGTACAGTTTGAATGGCCTTTACCTCAGTAGAAGGCGAACCAGTCCCCCGAGGGACAAGTTGGCTAGTGTAGTCTGGAGGGGGTTAAACTAATAGCAAAAGGGGAGAAGGAAAATAGGAAAAATATGAGCACTCAGCATAAATTAGAGATGTGGACAATATTCAAGAAACCAAAGGACATGGAGAAAAAGTTCCTGAATTGCCTATACACCAATGCTAGAAACTTAGGTAACAAACAAGAGGAATTTGAATTACTCATTTATAAGCAAAAATTCAATCTAATTGATATTACTGAAACCTAGTGGGATGATTCCCATGACTGGAATATTAAAGTCAATGATTATAACCTATTTAGAAAAGTTCAAGTGGTCAAAAGGGGAAGGGCAGTGGCACGCTATGGCATTACCTGTTTTCAAGTCACTGGTAACTTGGAAGAAAATTATCTTGAATTCTTATGGATCAATATCCTAACAGATATAGTTCAAGATGGGGTACTGCTGATGTCTGCTACAGACCACCAAATCACACTAGGGAACAGGATGACTACTTACTTAAACACCAGGGTGTGGGGGGGAGTGTGTGATCATGGGCGACTTCAATTTTAATGACATCTGCAGGAGTTCTAATACTGCCAGTACTAAAACATCCTTGGAATTTATAAACATTATAGATAACAATTTCCTAACTCAAAACATGTTGCAGCCAACATGGGGGAGGTTTTTATTAGACCTTGTCCTAACAAATAAAAAGGAACTGATCACAGAACTAAAAATTAATGGGTAGCTTAGGTACAAGTGATTATCACTTGATCACATTTATAATGTGGAAGCAGAATGAAGTCCAGACCAATAATGTATATAGTTTGTGCTTTAATAAGGCCAATTTCAAACAATTATGAGCCAAATCAGCTGTGAGGGAAGAATTTAACCAGAAAAATTGGAATGATACTTGGAATCATTTAAAAACAACTTGATAGATGCCCAAAAAGTGTCCAGAGGAAGAAGGCCATACTGGTTAAAAAACTAACCTGGCTTAGAGGGGAAGTGGCGGGACATGTAAAAAAATATATATATTTATATATATATATAAAACAAATGGGAGAAAGGGCAAGTTGATAGCTAGGAATATAAATCAGAAGTTAGGAATTGTAGAAAATTGATAAAGGAAGCCAAGGTACACAAGAAGAAATCTATGGCCAGCAGAGTTAAGGACAAGAAGAAGAAATTTTTAAGATATATTAGGAACAAAAAGCATCTTTACAATGGTCTGTTATTAGAAGGAAATGGTAGAATTATAAATAATAATGCAGAAAAGGCAGACGTGTTCAATAAATATGTCTGTTCTGTATTGGGGCTGGGAGGGAAGTGATGATATAGTCTCTCATGGTGATGATGAACACTCTTTCCATTCCATTAGTATCTCTGGAGGATGTTAAAGAGAAGCTACTAAAGTTAGACATTTTTAAATCTGCTGATCCAGATAACTTTCACCCAAGAGTTTTAAAAGAGCTGGTTGAGAAGACATTACTGTTGATTTTCAACAAGCCTTGGAGAAGTTTAGAAGACTGGATGAAAGCTAATATGCCAACTTTTTAAAAAGATAGATGGGATGACCTGGATAACTATAGGCCTGTCAGCCTGACATTGATCCCAGGCAAGATAATGGAGCAGCTGTTGTTGGTCTCTATTAATAAAGAGCTAAAGGAGGGTAATGAAATTAATGCAAATCAATTCAGGTTTACAGTCTGTGACAGACTATACCCCATTATCATCACTTTCACAAGACTACGATACATTTTGTACAAAGTATGCCTTATGAAGTATCATTGGAAAACTCAATCTGCTGAACATTATTGTCCTGATAAAATATGTGTATCAGCATTGTATGTAAGGTTATAATTTTCTACTGTTTAAATTGCTGTAATATGTTCCAGACTTAGAAAAGCAGGCCCAAACCAGTTTTCAAAGACAAAGACACATTGGCATCCTAACCAGGTGTTAATCGACTACAACCTGCTTAAGTGGCCATTCTCTGTCAGGGGATAAGGCATGAACAAGAAATTTGCATTTCATCACAAGGACAGTTCAAACTTCATGTCCACAAAAGACTGTTTGTCACCATGATTCAGAAAGGATGTATCTAGCACAAGAAAAAGAATATAAAGAGGGGAGAAAAACACTTGACCTCACTCTCCTCCTCCATCTCTGCTAATGAAATCAACAACTCTTAAAGAACTGAACTGGGGTGTGGGGGGAGGGAGTCCTGGCTGAAGTAAGCCAGTACAAACTGCTGTAAGCTTATGGTGAGAGAAACGTTTTGCTTTTATGTTCTCTTAGATTATTAAGTTAGGTATTTAGCTTGCGGGTTTTTCTAAAAAAAAATCTGTAACCAGTCCTTGCCTTTATGCGTCATTACTTGTAGTCTTGCTTTTCTTTCTGTAGTTGATAAACTTGTTTCACTGTTTTATCTAACCAGTGTTTGTGTGTGGGAAACTCCATTTGGGATAACAAAGCTGGTGTATATATTTTTCCATTGATGAAATGACGGACTTTATCTGAGCTTGCATTGTTCAGTGATGTGCTTGGCAATACAAGATGCACATTTCTGGGGAAAAGTCTGGGACTAGAGTATCTGCTGGTGTTCTTCTGCAGTGTAATTCATGAGTGGCTAGCTAGAAACACTCAATACGGTGCAGCGGGGAGAAAGTTACTTGGTCAGGTTGTTCACCAGTAAAGTAGGGTTAAAAAAAGCATCCCAGGTTGGAGAACTGAGGAGACAGCTATTCAGCAGTCCAGATTGTACCCTGGGGAATGTCAAAATATCAAACTAATTTGATTTTTTATGAGATAACAAGTTTGATTGATAAAGATAATAGTGTTGATGTAATATACTTAGACTTTTGTAAGGCATTTGACTTGGTATCGCACAACATTTTGATTAAAAAAATAAAATGTAAAATTAACATGGCATACATTAAGTGGATTAAAAATTGGCTAACTGATAGGTATCAAAATGTAATTGTAAATGGGGACTCACCATCAAACAGGTGTGTTTTCAGTAGGTTCCTCAGGGGTTGGGTATTGCTATTTAACATTTTTATGAGTGACTGGAAGAAAACAAAAAATCATCACTGATAAAATTTTCAGATGACACAATATTTGGGGGAGTGATAAATAATGAAGATGACAGGTCACTGATTCAAAGCGATCAGGATAACTTGGTAAACTGGGTGCAAGCAAACAATATGTATTTTAATATGTTAAATGTAAATGTATACATCTAGGAACAAAGAATGTAGGCCACAGTGAGGGACTCTAGCCTGTGAAGCAATGACTCTAAAAAAGATTTGAGTGGAGAATCAGCTGAATGTGAGTTCCCAGTGTGATGTTCTGGCTAAAAGGGCTAATGTGAGTCTGGGATGAATAAACAGGGGAATCTGGAGTAGAAGTAGAGAGGGTATTTTACCTCTATATTTGGCACCTGTGTGACTGCTATGGGAATACGGTGTGCAGTTCTGGTGCCCCCAATTCAAGAAGAAAGTTGATAAATTGGAGAGGGTTCAGAGAAGAGCCACAAGAGTGTTTAGAGGATTAGAAAACATGCCTTATAGTGATGGACTCAGGGAGCTCAATCTATTTAGTTTAAAGAGAAGGTTAAGGGATGACTTAATAACAGTCTATAAGTATCTACATGAGGAACAAATATTTAACAATGGGCTCTTCAATCTAGCAGAGAAAGGTATAGCAAGAACTAGTGGTTGGAAGTTGAAGCTACACACGTTCAGAATGGAAATAAGGCATAATTTTTTAATGGTGAGAGTAATTAACCTTGGAACAATTTACCAATGGTCATGATGGATTCTTCATCATTGACAATTTTTAATTAAGATTGTATATTTTTCTAAAAGGTCTGCTCTAGGAATTATTTTGGGGAACTTCTGTGGCCTGTATTATACAGGAGGTCAGCCTAGATGATCATAATGGTCCCTTAGGCCTTGGGATCTGTTAACTTCAAAGGGACCTGAATTCAGCCCTAACACTAGGGACAGGGGGAGAAAAAATGCCCTGGAAATCATTATTATAAAAATATATGCCTATCAAAAACTTATGACACTTCTGCCATCAAAAAAAGCCAACTGAACAATCTGTGATCTTAAAAAGCTACATTTCTACCAGGAATGGTATGAAAACAAGTAAACATTTCTTCTGGAATTACAAGGTTTAACTATTCTAGCATGTCAAAAGTACCTTCAGTTATCTGTAGGGAGTTTGGAAGGAAGAGCCAGGACAACACAGGTGCCATCATGAAAAATTATTAAGGGGGTTTTGGGATAAAATAAAGAAAGATACACAAACCTGATTAGGAAAGTAAATATATGCCACAATACATGTATAGGCATGTGAATGGGTGGCAGGTTACTCTAACATGAAAAAAAAAACATAACTTAAGGTTATATCTCGCTTTGAGTTCCTATGCTAGCATCCACAAAACTGGAAACCTGTTTTCCAGGGCTCCAAGCAAGGAGCCGATAAAAGAATATTTGTGTAGTTAAATTCTTCTTGTTTTCCTTGGCTCCTGAAGTCACTACTTGCCAAAAATCAGACTAAGTATAGGGATTTTTCAAACCACTTTTCTGATCCACATTGATACCTAGTTATGCTTTCTGAACAGATAGATAAGATGATCATTCTCTAAAGGTCCCAACCTAAATGAAAATGTAGGTACATGGAAATACAGTAAAGTGCTTTGAGATCTACAGACGAAAAGTGTTATATAAAAGCTAGGTATTGTTTTTGTGATTATTAAACAAAAAAACCCCAACAAATTGACAGAGTAAACAACTTTGTATAGAAGAGTCTAGACAACTGAATGTCTCTCTTACTGACTCCGTGTGATTAAAAAGAAGCAGGAGCAGAGGTGTGGGAAAATAGCTCTGCCTCTCTCTTTTTGTCCATATTGTGTTCCAGATGTAGCAGAGAGAGTGCACTCATGACTTCCGTTGCTATCCACCAGGAATTAGCAGCAATCTACACATACATGAAAATGTGATGACCCTTATTTTAAAGGAAAACATTAAAACTCTGTGGATATGCAATGAGACACATTCTGCTAACTACTGTACACTTTGCCCAGAAATTGCAAATGAATAAGACCAGCCTTTGCTAAAGTAAAAAAATGCACCAAGACAACAAAACCCAACTGAATTGTGATTTATAGTAAATCTGTGACATTTTTATGTTTCTCAAACCAATAATGCAAGAAGAAACAGCAGACAGTGAGCCCTTGGCACTGGTATTGACTTCAAGGTCAGTGGAGCACAGAAACCTATTGGTTACTGATAAAATGGCCTCTCCTCCACCCAGCTGCTTCTGGTTTTCAAAAGAGAACTCATTGGAAATGTGCAGGTGTTTGATATTTAGCTCCCTATTGCAGTTGATAGAATAATTATTTTGTTTAAACTTTTCAAATCAACAGAATTTCTTTCGTTGAGTCTGGAATTGCCTTATTTAGTATCGAGACTCAAGAAGGTAGGTTAACAGCCTTTAACAACTCCCATTAGTTATTCATGTCTACATAGGAGTCTTATTCTTAAATCAAAAATGGTATTTCCATTATTATTATTTTAACTCATATGTAAGGATAATATGATTGTGTCTGTAAGTAAGTGCCATGCTGAATTTAATCATGCTATTTATTTGCTTTGAATTATTCTGTATTCATTTTTTCTGTACTCTTAGGCATCGATAAAGTGGCTCTGACTATTACAGTAAATTAAATGCACTTTAAAAGATTATCTCTTACATTTGTCATAACAAGAATTTACATTGATGTTTTTCTCTCTCTTTAAATGGGAATAAAGAACTCCTATACATTTTCTAATTTATCATGGAGTATTTATTACATGAAGAAGGGCTTCTTGTCTAATCACAACTCATTAAAATCACAGATTATTCACAATTATTCACTATGGTAAGAGACCATCATGCCAGGAGGGGGAAAAGGATTTTTGGTTAAGAAATTAAAACTTATTTTTCACTGTTTCTCCTTCTAAAAATATTTTAAAATGGAAAACTATCAAATTTAACATATAGGAAGCACAAAATCTTCACAGGATAGAGAAAGCTATGTGAAAACAAGCCATTTGAATGATAAAGCAGAGTGAAATGTGCAGTACATCTTTAAAATCTACAATGGGTAAAAAAGCAAAGCTGGATCAACAGAAAAGGGAAGGTAAATTCCTTCAACCCTTTATTCTTTACACAATAGATTATTCCTATTTATACCTTGCTACAAGCTGTATGTGGGGTTCATGGTTGCCTTTGTATAGCCTCATATAGGGTGACCAGACAGCAAGTGTGAAAATCAGGACAGGGTGTGGGGAGGTAATTTGTGCCTATATAAGAAAAAGTCCCAAATATCGTGACTGTCCCTATAAAAATCGGAGCATCTGGTCACCCTAGCCTCATATCTCAGTACCTAATTGCTATCACAATTATTGTTACCTGAAGTAGGCAATCTTCTAATGTACATAGTGTATATGAATGTTCTTCATACAGCTCTAAAGAGAGGGCCATCTTAGTGGTTAAATATTGCATTCAGCCGCTTAGTGAATTGCCTTTTTTGCTTCAGATATGTGGCATTTTCCACATGTTTAGCAGTGGAGCGGACATTTGTTTGGACTATATGCCTATGTGTACTTTTTTAATGTAATAAAATTGACAGATGACTTCTTTTTGCAACAGGTTTGGTAGAAGAAAATGTTTTTTTTTTCCTTGATGGCTGTTTAGACGACAGTCTTAAAAAATGACTAGTCACTAAAATTCCTCATGCTCATTTCATATTGTGTTGATTCATATTAAATTCATGACAACAAAAAAGCAACTTGAGGCACTTTTGGAAATGACCACTCTTTAGTGCTTCTCTCCTCCAGGCTTGATAGGCCCAGAGTCCATAAAGCTGCCTGCTGTCTTGTGTCATGAAAAGAAACAGCTTTGCCTGGGAATGCCATTACTGTGTAATGAGGCATGCAGCAAAATATACCTTCAGCAGCCACTTGATGAAGGCTTGCTGACACACCAGACCAGACAGAAATGTTTTTTTGTGTGTTCTTCCTTATTTTGTCCATCAATCACATCATTAGTCAAAGCAGACAGCCTTGTCAGCTGGGCACAGATGCAGACTGGCAGGCGATCAGTGGACAGGTGTTAGAGCTTTCCCAAAACAAGATCTTGAAATGAGAAAAGGAGCGAAGACCTTGTTTCAAGGGCTGGAATGTCAATAAAAAAAAAAACACCATGAGGGGAAAAGTTCAGAGGGGGTGCTCAGAGCAACTGCATAAATACTTTGGGAAAAGTTAAGAGAACCTGCCGCTTAATATTACATTTTAATTTCTGTCCGCATTAGTGGATATCTATAGATTGCAACAACGTCCAGCATTTGCTGTTTGAAAACAGTCTAAAGAACATTGTGTAAACAATACTGTACTTCCATTTCATTAGGAAAATCCTTCATGGCATATGGATTTATTTGTCTGAAGTTTCTGTCGTTAAGCTCAGACACTAATGCCTATGACGAGCATATATTCTTTCAGTTTGACGTGCAAAATGGCAGAGGCTACACAAGGGATCTCATTTTCATTATAAGAACCAAAAACATAAACACTCTGAGATACCTCCCAACTGTCCCTGATTACAAGGAGCGCTAATCATGTTGAGTGAAATTCTGCAATCCTCAGACCTTACTCAGGCAAAACTCCTAATAACTTTGATGGGAGTCTTGCCTGAGTAATGATTTGGACCCATGAGCCTTACTTTTTGTGCATCTGGCACTGAGGTCCATGTGTATTTTCCTGAGACATTTTTCTGACGTAAACATTGCTGTCACAAGAGTAGCGAGGGAATCCCAGGATTGCATAGGATGTTGTTAGATTTGAACTCCATCCCAGGCAAACCTAGGGTCCTTTCTGCTATTATGGCAGCAAGGTTAATATCAGAAGCACTGTTCCAGGAACCAGAGACTATAGAACATATTGGTTACATTAAAGCAATAAATCCCGTGCAATTTAGGTTTCAGTAACTACTTCCCCCTTCCTGTGTGGGCCTTTGCCCCAAATTTGGGTCTTAGGAAAAATAACAACAGAGAACAGGTATGACATAAAATGAGTAATTGCTAGTTTTTTAGCTGAGTACATCAATAACACATAGGATTTAAAATCAGGATGGGACCAGTGTGGAATAAGTAGTATACCTGTATGCTCTATATGAATTTACAGTGAATGAAGCACAGTGAATGGCAAACATCTAGTGCTCACAAGCTGATCTTTGAGATCCTGGCTGCCTTGCAAAGTCGTCAATTTTATCACGTTGTTTGTGTCTTAGATCAACTCTTGATGAATAAACATTATCGACTGAATTGGTCATTAGTCATTATAGTAGTTTTTCAAGCAAGCAAGAATAGAAAAAAGAATATTCCCTACTAGCTATAATTATAGACCGAGTAGCAAATATCCTCTGTGATATGTGGATATTAGAAAAAATGTATTTGAACACACTGAGGCAGAGTTTTAGGTATGGTCTTCTGGTCTAGTAAGGGGTTCTTACCTTTCTGGTGTCAGGATGCATGGCTGTGCATCAGTTTCATTCTGGCATGTTGGGTAGTTTTGGTGATTTTCCTCTCTAGACAGGTAAAAAAAAACCCCTCTTCTTACCAGGATCCAGTATCTTCCCCTTGATGCGGGTGACTGATGGGTGAGGCATCTTCCCACATTCCTTATGATGCTAAATAAAATAGGGTGCCCATTACTAGGCCTGAAGCCAATTCCAGTTCTGTCATCTCAGGATACGTCTTTCTCCTCGCTCCACCAAAGGTCTAACCTTTAACCCCTTATTCAAGTTCATTACTGTTGATGCAGAGCTGGTATCAGTATCATTTACACCCTCCCCAACCTAAGGGATAAAGAATTCCTTGGTTGCCTGCCTCTTCAGGTCGCAAACAAATTACGTCTCCCAACAGTTCCTGCTCCTTCACAACTCTGTTTTTATGACTCTTCATCAGGCTCCTTTCCAGGCTGCTCTCTGCAGGTCCTATTCAGACCACAGCTCCACCCATAACTGACTACTGTCTCTCCCCTGCTGGGATTCCAGGGCTTCTGCCTTTTCATAGTCTCCTCCCCTAAGTTGATTCCTTCCCCGGCTCTGTAGCGTAGTCTGGCCCTTTTCTATGCTCTCTCAAAAGAGCCACCACTGTAAGTCCTTCTCCCTCCCTAATGTCACTCTCACTAAACAAATGGGAGTGCCTTAATTTCCCTGCCCCCTTCCCATTATGCAATTCAGTCTGTGGGTCTCTGGGAACTAGATATGTCATCATTCCTTGATTCTGATCTGAACTGGGATCAAGGCTGTGCCTGGCCTGCAGCCTCCTGAAAATATGTCCAGTTACAGTTCTCTTTCCTTGGTAGCAGATACCATTTACTGTGTTGGATTAGTGCAGCAGTTCTCCAACTGTGGGTCAGGACTCTAAAGTGGGTCGCGACCCCATTTTAATGGGGTCACCAGAGCTGGCTTAGACTTGCTGGTGCCCAAGGCCAAAGCCTGAGCCCTACCTCCCGGGGCAAAGCCGAAGCCTGAGGACTTCAGCCCTGGGCAGCGGGGCTCAGGTTACAGGTCCCCTACCTGGGGCTGAAGCTCTTGGGCTTTAGCTTTGGTCCCCTCGCCCAGGGCAGCAGAGCTTGGGCAGGTCAGACTTCGGGCCCCCCTCTTGGGATCGTGTAGTAATTTTTGTAGTCAGAAGAGGATCACCATACAATGAAGTTTGAGAACCCCTGGATTAATGTATTGACTAAAAATGAGTGCTTGCGCTTCAGAAAAGCATCCACTACTCATTGCACTAGTCCGCCCATATACATAGGTCCATTGAAATCCACCCGTATGATTTGTAACTTGATCAGCATTTTCTCTCTTACTCCTCTTCCAGGCATAAAATGTATATCTGTAAACCGGGGGAAGTCCTCTCATGACATTATTGTGTGAATACCTTCAGCAAAGGTCTTTTGTTTCCTTACCCAATCTACGGTTTCATCTGACTCTGAATTGTGGTTGACTTTAATAAACATAGCAGTTATTTCCTGACCAATACACCTAATTAGATGTTTTTGAACAGCTTTGCATCATCTACATTTTAGATGATTCTCCACTTCCTTGTCACCAAATGCCTGATAAGTCTCATGCAGGATCCCATTGTTCTGAGCCAAGTTATTCCCCAAGACCTAGTTCAAATAGAGCTCCCACGGGGTCCAAGGACAAGTTCTGCTGATATAATTGTACACAGAATCCATTTCCCTCAGTTTCATTAGGACTGATTTGGTCAAACTAAATACAAATATCAACTCTTCTACTAGGGCTCAGTCCTGCTCCCATTGAAACCTATGGCAAACTCCCAGTAGCTTCAATGCTGCAGAATCAAGCTTTTAGTTCCCCTTTAGAAGTTCTATACCAGCTCTGTATTCACTTTGTGATTGCCTCTTGGCTGTGATCTGAAAGTATATCCACCACTTTAAAGAATTCTTTGCTTATATCCCCAGCTTTGTAAACCTCAGGTCACTATGCTGCTGACCAAAACTCCCACTGATTTCACTGGTGCAGGGCTTCACCCCAAAATACATCAGATAATTTCCATCACTTTGTTCTCCCCCCGTCTGTCACGTTTACTATGGTTCACAAGAAGTCACAAAAAAACACCTTGTGAAAGATCCGATGCAGAAGAGATGACTTTGATCTCCCATGAAGCTTATGGGCAAGGCTAAACTGTATCTGCACAAATCATGGCAAATGCAGATACTTGCTGCACAAATGGAAAGTTGAAGACTCTTCAGTGTGTGACTGTGGGCTGCCAGAAGAGACCATGGAACATATAACAACTCAATGTCCAATTCACAAATATAAAGGAGGCATCTCAGCAATACACTGTGGCTTAACACGAGTTGTGTTACAATCACGCAGTTGTCTGGCTTAACAATCTAAATATAAAATTACAGTTGTTGCTCTACATTTACATCAGCCATAGGAAGAAGACAATGGTGGCTTCTTGCCTTATAGTTAGATTGTAAGCTCAGGGATCAGCTTTTTGTTATATACATGTACAGTTCCCAGGAGGCCTCAATCTCTGACTAGTAATTTTTGGTAATTTGGTAAAATTTGGTAAGTGTTTTTGGCCAAGATGTATGACCCTATACCTCCCCACTAGGTATTGTTACCCATTAATTTTTTCTCTGGGACAAGGGGGAGAAGGGCTAGGTGTTTGGGATACAAAGCCACTAGCTTTGACTGGAATGGAAGACTCTACAGAGACAATGGGGGAACATTAACTCCCACAGCAAGTTATTTCCCACTCACCTCTGTGCAGGGAAGCAGAACAAAAAGCCCCTACTTGGAGAACAAAGGCAAGAGGTGTCTGGTAACTTTGTCTTAGGGCTGATGCTGGAAAGGGGGACACAGGAACTGAGAGCAAGAGAGAGAACTTGCATCTCAGGAGAGCATAGCTTGGACCATGGTTTCCT
Source organism: Malaclemys terrapin pileata (assembly GCF_027887155.1). Taxonomy (NCBI): domain Eukaryota; kingdom Metazoa; phylum Chordata; order Testudines; family Emydidae; genus Malaclemys; species Malaclemys terrapin. Next base: position 22,108,661 of record NC_071518.1, read on the forward strand.
CCCCACCACCCATATTCAAAATGGACTGTCTTATGTTTACCTTTCCCATACTAGCATGTCTCTCCATTGCTGCATTCCAGGAAACTAATAAATGCTACCATGTTTTGAAACCTGCATCACTACAGATACTCAGTTTGCACTGCTCCCAAGAAAGAAAAGCCTCTCTCGGGTGTTTAATCTCAGTTGGCTTCGCTATTGGGAGCCATGGTGAGAAATAGGGGTTGCTGGAGCCCAAAGGCCCAGTCAGAAGTTGTGGAAGCTGCACCGTCTGCCTTGTGGAAAAGTTAGCCCCATAGGGTCTGGTGCACTAAAGGGGTACTCCCAGCTATTTGGTCATATTTTTTTCCCCAGTGGAACATTTTAAATTTGGTTCACTCTAGTTTGTTTAACTTAAAGGCTGGGGCGTAGTCCATACCCTGTAACTCCCAGACACCTTAGTCACTAATTCTGATATTTGCAGATATTTGCATTGAGGGTCAGGCTCAGGCAGCTTGGATGCTGGTTCCAAAGCAGCATCTGAATAGGATACCCGAGGCACACGAGTTCACAAGAAGAAGGAAAGGTTGGAGTAGGTAAACGTTGAGGTAGCTTCAGTGCTGAAACAAGTGATGATGGGATGATTCAAGTGCTGGAATAGGGAAGGATACCAGCATAGTTAGTTTGGTCATTTGGATGCTGATTCTAGCATGAGTGGATAGAACGGGATCTTAATCTGTTGTTGGGGGAGAAGCAGGGCCATCTCTGGCTTTCTGGCTGCCCCAAGCAAAAAAAAAAAAAAAAAAAAACCTGCGGCGGCCAGAACAGCAAAGTAAAAAAAAAACCTGTGGCGCGGCTGGAGCCAGGGTGCAGGGGGACTCCCTGCCCTGCAGAGGGGGAGGGAGGGAAGGAGCAGGGGGAGAGAAAGAAGGGGGGCGGCCACACATCCCCTCGCGCCGTGCCCCCTGCCGGGCTCCGCACCGCTCTGGTCGGTTGGGAGGGAAGGACACGGGCTGCCTGCCGGGCTTGCTGCAGGGCACTCCCGTCCTCCACGTCGCTGCCCCCTACAGGAACAACAAAAACAACAAAAAAGCGGCCGTGCCGCCCTAGGATTGGGCGGAATGCTGCCTCCTACAAGCTGCCACCCCAAGCACCAGCTTGCTTGGCTGGTGCCTGGAGCCGGCCCTGGGAAGAAGACACTTTGCTGTGATGACAAATTAAAAAAACCTAGCTAGAATGAACCAAATTTAAAGTTTCCCACTAAGGAAAAAGCATGTTATCAAATAACATCCTTTTAAAATGAACAATCATGCTGGAAAACCTAACTTTTTAAAAAACAAATGGCAAAAGGTAACAGATACTGGGATCCTGTGTGGATATACAGAACTACTCTGGTTTCAGAGTAGCAGCTGTGTTAGTCTGTATCAGCAAAAAGAACAAGGAGTACTTGTAGCACCTTAGAGACTAACAATTATTTGAGCATAAGCTTTCGTGGGCTAAAATCCACTTCATTGGATACATGCAGTGGAAAATACAGTAGGAAGATATATATATACAGAGAACATTAAAAAAATGGATTTTGCCATACCAACTATAACGAGAGTAATCAATTAAGGTGGGCTATTATCAGCAGGAGAAAAAAAACTTTCGTAGTGATAATCAGGATGGCCCATTTCCAACAGTTGACAAGAAGGTGTGAATAACAGTAGGGGGATAATTAGCATAGGGAAATAGTTTTTACTTTGTGTAATGACTCATCCACTCCCAGTCTTTATTCAAGCCTAATTTAATGGTGTCCAGTTTGCAAATTAATTCCAATTCTGCAGTTTCTCGTTGGAGTCTGTTTTTGAAGTTTTTTTGTTGGAGTATTGTGACTTTGAGGTCTGCAATTGAGTGACCAGGGAGGTTGAAGTGTTCTCCGACTGGTTTTTGAATGTTATAATTCTTGACATCTGATTTGTGTCCATTTATTCTTTTGCATAGAGACTGTCCAGTTTGGCCAATGTACATGGCAGAGGGGCACTGCTGGCACATGATGGCATATATCACATTGGTAGATGTGAAGGTGAACGAGCCTCTGATAGTGTGACTGATGTGATTAGGTCCTATGATGGTGTCCCTGAATAGATATGTGGACAGAGTTGGCAAGGATAGGTTCCTGGGTTAGTGTTTTTGTTGTGTGATGTGTGGTTGCTGGTGAGTATGCTCTTCACTTTCTTTTGCCTTCTGCTCTCTCTAGTTCTCTCTACCCTCCTACCATTCCTTGAGCCTTTCCCATTTTCTTTAGGTCCTCCCTTTCCTTCTCCAGCATTGGTCCAATCTACTTTCCACTGCACCTTGTCTCCTACCTCCGTTGATCTATTTTCCCTTCCTACTTGGTTCCTTGCCCTCCACTGCCCTTCCCTCTTGGTATTGTGCACTCCATTTCACTCCATTACCCAGCCCTGTTCTATTCCTGTCCAAGTTTCTCTCACTGGCTGCTACAAGATTTATGAACATTATTTTTAATGTGTAAAAAAAAGCCCCCCCCCACCCCAATTAAATGTGTTACTTTAATCAAAGCAATTTTGAAGGAACTTGACCTTTTCCTCATTTCTTTCCAGCTGCTCCTGGCTTTTGTGTTCTGTTTGCTCAGTCCTCAGCCCTGACAGATCTTGGGGTATTCTGAAGTCCTGAGGCACTGCACTCAATCAGATAGGCAGTCAAGGCCAAGGGGAAAATCAGGTACTATGCATTCATTTCACACATCCTCTCTCTGGGTCCCATGGATTTCCTGTCCTCATGCCTCCTGGGATTGGAATAGGCTCATGTTGCCCTGTAATTCCCTGCCTACAAAATAAATCTTGACATTTAAGTTGTCCTCTACATTCTGAGCTAGATTCCCTGATCAGATCCAGCCCCTTTGCATCCTTGGGGAGGCACAAAGGGGCTATATACTGAAAATGGCCAGCAGAAAAATTCCCTGCTGACACAGATGCACCAGCCTTGGGCCCTGTACCTGCTGCTCCACCCCCGCACTTAGTATAGGGAGTAGAGAGTGGGTCAGCACATCTCTTCTATCATAGGCCTAGCCTCTACCAATATGGTGTCCATTAAGGATCATACATTAATGGGGCAAGTTAGGCTTGTCCAGAAGCAGCCCTACTACTTGTCAAGGCTAGCTCTGGTGCTAAGAATTAGGGTGTACCCCCCCCCCCCCCGCAAAAAAACATTAATAATAGATCCACCACCAAGAACTTCAGTGAGTTGAATGAGTTAACATCTCCTGGTGTAACACAAAATGTGACACTATTACATGATATTGCCATTCAAGTTTTACACAAAGGTATTATTCTGCAAAGATATGATGAATATTAACTTGTGTCATCGCTGCCTTTGGTCACTTCTTTTAGAAACTATTAAAAAAAACAAGATCCATTCAGCTTCAATAAATAATAGGCAGGATGGTGGAAAAAAGAAAGAGAAATTAGGATCACTGAAAGGTCAGGTGCCTTTATCCAGCACAAGGGAAAAGGAACAGATTCTCAGATCTTTCCAAGAGCTGACCTTTCTAAAGGTGTGCTCAGAATGAAGGGGGAAATACCTGCTACAGATCCATACTTCTACCTTTAAATAAGAATTAATGTCAGCTATATTTCTCCTGAGATATCATTAATCTAACCAGCCATTAGAGGTCACTATTGCGCTAAACAGATGCAGGTGGAATACATTTATTGGGGAAATGAAAATAATGTCTCTTTGAACTTTACTGTAGTCTCCACCAAACACCGGAGCATTATGAATAAACTTTACTCAATTGCCCTTTTTACAGGAGGAGAGATGCTGTTAATAAAGAAGTTGTATTACTAATTATAAAAAGTTATTATGGCTGTATGAAGCTTTCACAAAGAAAGACAAACCCAGGCCAAAGACACCTAGCTTCAAACATCCCAGATTAAGAAAGCCCACCCAGAAAAAAACCCATCCAGATTAAGAAAGGGGATGAGAGAAAATAGGCTAGCTGGCTACACTCTGTAGAATCAGAAGGAAGAGTTGTAGGGCAGTAAGCCCTCATCACTTCTGTGGAGATGCCTAAGGGAAAGGGAAAGGACCTAGTTTCTGATGAGAGGGGTAGGGAGGAAGAATGACCAAGCAGGTAGGGCACTCAACTTGAATTATGCAGACCTAGGTTTTATTCCTGGCAGAGTCAGACTTTTTTAGGATCTTGGGCAAATCACTTAATCAACC